>NC_084587.1:26267516-26460016 GCF_033807715.1 Cololabis saira
AATAATAATAATAATAATAATGAAAAAATGACATATCACATACACAAAAGCAAAGAGAAAAACAATAAACCCTACATCACGTGTTTTCAAACATGAATCTACAATATTTCAGAATCAGCTTTATTGGCCAAGTTTGAACATTGCCCGACAAGGAATTTGACTCCAGTTATTTCGCTAACTGTACCCAGATTTAAAAGTAGCAACAGTAAATAACAAATGTACAGTAAATAAACAATGATTCCAGCACGCTGCAGCTTTTGGAGGAAGTAGAGTTGCTGGTTGGCCATCCTGACCAGGCAGGAAGTGTTGCAGCTCCAGGTGAGGTCCTCGGTTTCCTGGGTCCTCTGAATTGGACATGCATCTGGTTGTTGTATGTACAGCTTAAGATGCATGTCCTACGCCCCTCTGCTTGGGCTGCTTCTCCCATGACCCGACCTTGAATCTGTGGACGTTAATGGATGGAAGCAGGCAAGCAGGGAAAAGTATACAGCAGCAGGTGTCAGCAATATATTGACTCACTTGCTATGGAAGTTTCCAAGTATTACTTCCTGTGTTCCCACATGTGCTCAGATGGATGTCATCTACAATTTATTTTACAGGCAGTTGGCTGTGTAAAGTTGTATGTTCAATGTGTTTGTGAAAGAACTTTGCTTGCCAGCATCAACTCCTCTTAATGGTGACCCACAAATTCCAGGATGAATAAAAATAGTTTAAGCTAGTGTTTTGTACTGTTGAAACCACTGAGAATATCACTCTTATGTGTAATTCCTCCTTTAGGTCTAAGGAGCATTTTAAAGCACTGCCAAAAGTTAATCTGCTGTTGAAATTAAATGATAATAAAAAATATATAAATGAGTGTTTGTTTAAATCAAATTTCATATCAAGTCATTACATTTGAGCCACCAGTAGTATTTTTGGTTTTATAACTCCAAATGTATGGGTTACGCAATTATTCAAATTATACATATTTTCAATTATTTCTTTTTTTTTATACTTTATTTTTCCATAATGTGCCACACCATAGTGACATTCAGTATAACAATAATAAAAAAACAACTAAAATACATATAGACATAAGACAGACACCAACCTCAACATATACACAAAAAGGAAAAAAATATTTTTTGTTATGAGTTTAAAGGGATTGTGACATGAAAAACACATTTTTCTTGATTTTTTGTGTTTTGTTGGTTGTCTTGACATCAATTACACCCAAAAAACAACGAACTTTTAACATTCAGTGTATTGTGTGCTTTCTGGGATTTTCCGCATAACTGTGCAAAAATGGCTCATCTGGTTTGCTGGCGGATCGTTACGTATGGATCCGCTAAATCACCGCCCCCTCCACCCAGCTCCCTGCCTCCTCTCCTCTCCAGCGCACCATAAAGGCTGATTTATGGTTCCGCGTTACACCGACGCAGAGCCTACGGCGTAGGGTTACGCGGCGACGCGCACTGTACGCTGAACCCTACGGCGTAGGCTCTGCGTCGATTTAACGCGGAACCATAAATCAGGCTTAACACGGAGCTGTTTAGAGCCTCTTCTGTTGTCATCACCGGAGGACAACTGCTAAAAAGACCCGCGGCCACTGACTGGACTTAAGATAAGGGGAGTAGGGGACACTGCTGCTTGCATGCCTTTATTTTTATGATTGTTTGCGGTGGACTGCCGCCGTGCTGCTTTTCCGTGCATGCTTCGCCTGTCGCTCCCGGCTTAACTCTATGACGCCGCTGTTAGAAGTCCGGTTCGGTGTGCGCACGGACTTCATCCCCGGGCTGTAGTCGCCCTGTCTGGGCTGTGTGTGTGGGTGTTTGTGGTGTGCGCGCGTGTGTGTGGAGCCCATGGTGTGGAGACGCCGGCAGAAGTGTGTAGCAGTTGGTTGGAGGAGGAGGTTTGGAGGAGGAGCGGGGCAATGATTGACAGGAAAGGGGGAAGAGGAAGCGTTTTTCACGGCGCAAAAAAACGCTGTAATAAAAAGCCAGGAATGGAGTACTAGAGTAAAGTTTTTCTTGTTAAAACCTTTTAGACACATTTGAGGGATGTTGGCCAAGACTTTTAATAGTGTTAAAAGCATTTTAAAAATGATGTCACAATACCTTTAAGAGCTGTTATTCTTAAAATTCTTATAAGGTACTTATTTTCAGTTTTAACTATCTCTTTTGGCATTTTCTCTAACAAAGCAAACTCATAATCGATATTGAAGTCCAATTTCAAAATACAACAGATTTCTTATAATACTTGACCAATACGTTTTCAAAATAGGACAGGACCAGAAGATGTGACTATAATCAGCATGGTTTTCACCACAATACCGCCAACATTTTGATGTTGCTGATTGCTGGAATGTAGCTTGGTGGACAGGTGTTAAAAAATATCTCATCTGAATCTTCCATGCATATTCTCGCCAAAACAGAGATGCAGTTGTTTTATTTGAGGATAAGATTGTATCCTCCCAATCGGGTTTAGATAAAATAAGATCAAGTTCTTGTTGCCATCTTTTTTTTTTGTCTCAGTTCTTCTGGTTCGTCATCACTTTCTAAGATATTACATAGTACAGAGATATGATGTTTAACATTCATATAATTCTTGACTAAAAATCGAATCAAAGGATGAAAGTTTCTAATTGTTTTCTTCTGTATATCACTGTTTTCCAGATAACTTCTAACTTGTAAATAACCGAATAAATGAGAGGATGACAGACCATATTCTTGTTGTAATAATGTAAATTCCACGATACCTTTTTTATCTATTAACTGTCCGAATATACTCAATCCTTTTTTGTTCCAAATTTTAAATACACCCACTTCCTTGTTCGGTCTAAAGTCAGGATCTTTACCTATTTCTCTCAATACTAACAGATCATTTTGGATCTTTAGGTCTCTCCTTACTTTATTCCAAGCAGTAAGTGTATTTTGAAATCATTTATTGTCTATTTTTTGTTTGCTTGTTTTTGCTAAGAATGGCAGAAGTTTCCCCATCTCTCTGCTTTGAAACAGTTCTATAGACCTCCATTTTGCTTTTATATCATCATTTAGTAATGTTTGTAATGCCTGTATTTGGGCTGCATAATAATAATTCTGCAAATTTGGGAGAGCCAGCCCCCCAAATCTTTTGGCCAATTTAAGTGCTTTCATTTTAACCCTTGGATTTTTACTGTTCCATATACATTTAATTAACATTCGATCCCAAAATCTAAACGTAACTGGACTAACATATAGGGGTAATTTCTTAAATAGGAATAAAAGTCTAGGAAGTATATTCATCCTGATAGTACCAATCTTTCCAAATAACGACAAAGGGACTAAACTCCATCTATTTAGATCCTGTTTGATTCTTATTTCAAGTTTATCATAGTTACACTTATATAATTGTTCTATACTCCTAGGTATTTCTACGCCTAAATATTTAATTTTCTCTCTATCCCATTTCCATGGGAATCCATTTTTTAGCTCTATAGGTTCTCCTAAGCTAATCGATTCACATTTTTGCATATTCAATTTATACTAAGATACTGTACTATAATCATTAATATTAGTCACTAGAGCTGGAAGAGTTCTTTTATAATTTAGTTAAGTATAAAATGACGTCGTCCGCATATTTTCAATTATTTCATCAGTAAAGGACCCCTATAATGTGTACTTGATCTGTATTTACTGTACCTGTTTGTATCTCAAAACATCTTTTAGACTTGAACATTGTAACACCTATACTTTCAAGTACTTGACAGTCCAAGTTGACCAGCAATAGTAATATGATTTATACTTGCTTAAGATGTATTCTGGACAAATGATTAAGATCCTAAACTGAATACCAGGATTTTATGAGGAACTTCTATAAAATTGTATCAAGTGCAGCGACCTGGACTCAGATCACATTTGTTGGCTTCCTTGTATTGCCAAAAAAACACAGTGAAGCAGTAAATCAGTGAAGTCTTTTATTGACTTTAAAAAGTTTAACTTCAGTGTGCATGATGCTGTTGTCATGTAATTTCTTGTGTGATTCTATTGATCACAACAACCTTGAATGTGCTCCTGAATGCTGTTGCTGCCATGGTAACGTTTCAGGATTCTCTCTCTGTCTGCTGTTTTGATGATGTACAGCATGTCTGTTTTAGTTGTCTGTCTGGCCCAGTCATTGTCTGTAATACAGTTTATGCATGTACAGTCACGCACAGGAACATCTTGATATTCTTTCAGTACAGGGAGTAAATTATTTTTGACAAACTGATGTGGCTCAGAATTTTGCTTTGTTTGCCCATCCAAGCAAGGACAGACTCCTGAAAAGTTGCTATGACGGACAGAGACACCTTGAGATGTTCTGAGCAACACAAAGGAGCAACACGACCTAAAGAAACAAAATTAATTTCAATGTTTATATAAAATATCTATATGATTTAAACAGAGACAGAGTGACAAAATCCTAATGGCATATATGCATAGTTGTGTATTCATTCACACTTACACACAAAAATGTAGACAGTGTGACATAGATATGGTGGGCTCTAGTATATTTAATGGGGTATTCATTCTCAGGATGTTTAATGCATTATAAAAAGGATGGGATAGAAATTTAGGACCACATCAGGTGTAAAAGTAGTGTCTTTAATTTCTTTGTAATTCTTATTACCATGGACAGCTCCTCCTTTCTGTTTCTCGGCATGATTCCTTTACATTCCACATTCATTTGCATGCAGATTACAGATATATTTACAGAAACTCAGCAGAATAACAAACAAATAAGAAAAATATTGTATCTCAAAACTGTGTTTTTGTTCACTTTTATTTTTCTCTGAGTTTGACAATATCAAGTCAAACAGAACAATGGTTTGAAACCTACACACTGAGAGCATTTCTGTTTTCTCACTGATGTTCTCATCCTCCTTTATGTCAATGCTGCAGTTCTGCTCCTTTCAGACAGGTGTGGTCCGTCTGCTGGAAGCGCAGTTTCCTGGCAGCATCTCTGTGTTGTTGTGAGCAGCTGCAGTTGTTAAATCATCCATAGCCATGTTAATGTTTCCGTCTTTCAGAGGTGAGGTTAGGGTGTACAGCATGAACTCTGAGTCCATTGTCATTGGTGTAGGCAAACCTGCCATAATGCCCAGTTTGGATTCAGGAGAGATGGGGTCTCGATCACGCACCAGGGGGACTTGATAGGTGTTTGACTCACTGTGGTTGCTCTTGTAACTGTAGCGGCGGCTGCGGTTGTGGTAGTAACGGTTGCGGTAATAAGATGAGCTGCGGGAGATTGGAGGCTTCATGAGCGAAGGCCGTCCTTTAGTGCGCAGCTGTCTGTGTTTCTCAATGAACACGTGAACTGCCAGGACTCCAACTACCTCAGCCAGCACAAAAGACAGAGCTCCAAAATAAAAGGACCAACCGTAGGAGTAGCTCTTCTTGTTGTCACTCTGGCTGGGGTCTCCTGAGTTGGCTGATATGTACACAATGATGCCAATGATGTTACTGAGACCTGAGGGGGGGTTTATGGAAATAAAGATGATCAGTTTACATTTCAATTGACTGTTGAGCTTCTCAAAAGACAGTGCAAACTGTAAAAGAACTAAAGACTAATTCTCAAAACTGAAATGCTGACAGCTACCCAACCAAACACACACACACACACACACACACACACACACACACACACACACACACACACACACACACACACACACACACACACACACACACACACACACACACACACAACACACACACAAAACTATAAAACTAACAATTGCTATAAAGCAGTTTATTAAATGTAAGAGAACACTAATAACAAAAGCAACTTTAACTAACAATTACCGGTACCAATGTTATGTTCCTACACTTTGAAAGAACTAAGAGACTTGTACTTTCGCCTTGTATTTTTAAGGAAACTATAGGCATTGTTGAAATTAGTGGGTGTGTTTGTGTCTGACCTGCAGAGACAAAGAGAATACCAGCGGTGAGGATGACATTGTAGCGTGACTTATAAAACTCACTGGCAGCTACACAGACACCACCGAGAAATAATAGTCCCACACTGAGTATGGGGAAGAGGCTGGAGGCCCGTACTGCTCCTGAAGAGATGAGGGCAGGGAGAATGTTATTGATTAAAGATTTCTGTTACTGAGATCTTTACTATATCTATCCGATCCTGCTGTTGCATGTTGCATTATATATGTTTGTAACTCACGTAGTAAATATTCTGCAGCATCCTGCTCATAGTCTGCATCATCTGGGAAGTGATCAATATCTTTGCAAACACCTCGAAATATCCCTGCACACAAACAAAGGCAACCAGTTTATTTGTGATCCAGTACATTTGAGAATCTCTTTATATACATTGGATTAAGTGAAAGGTGATGTCTACAAACTGAGGCATTATATTGTTTATGTTTTACGTGGTTTTGATAAAGTCCTACTCTAAGCTTACCTTGTTATGTCAGAACAGCATTATAATCATTTCTGCTGGCATTGGAGACAACTGAATGAAGTATTTATCCTAAACAATTATGCAGTTAAAATACGCCACCACCACCCTACAATAATGTTATCAAAAGTTGTACAGGAAGTACATCAGTCAGCTGTATTTTCCTAAGTGATCGACATCTCTAAAGAGCACTTGTTGTCAGACTGCAAGCTATCACAATAGTACCTCCCTGACTGGCTCTGCTCAGAAGATTTGCAGTTGATTGTATATATCTGGACATGCCACGATTTCTTTTTCCACACTTTCCTTTAAATTTAATTAGTTATTTGTAAAATGATCTTTGATTTTTTGTGGACAAAACTACGTCTTTACATCTCCGTTCTTATCAGCTGGTTTGAGGGGATAAAGTGAATACTCAATTCAACTCCACCCCACCCCATTACCTCTGTCATTAGGTTTGGCTCTTTTGAAACTGGTGTTCCAGCTTTGTACCACACGTTTCAAAAGTAAAGCTCTCATTTTTGTCATATGTACCCTCTAAGGAACACCAATAGGAAAACTGTTTTTTAACATGGCAATCTTAAACAATGGAAAAAGTATTAGTGTAACATAATAACCTAATGTCCGTTAGGTGACCTTTCAATGCTGATGAAAATCTTCTTTTAATAGCAAACCAAAAAGAAGAAAAAACAATATTTTGGCCTATCCATTTCTGAAGTGTAATGAATACAGCATCATTTGAAGTTTAAGTTGAGCGGAACATGGGAAGGCTGATAAAGGGGCTGAATATGCTGGATACATGAGTCACTTCACGAGCTGACTGTAACATCAGGACCATTTATACCCACACTTGAGGGTATACATTGTTATGATGCAGCTCTATTCTTCCTAACCTATTCACCAATCCATTCTTTTAGACTTTTCAGCATATTGGCCAACTGAGGTTTGTCTAAATGTGCTATAGAAATAAATTTGACTTGACTAAACACTAGGTGTTGATAGTGAGAAAATGTCACCGCCACACTGCACTACTGGAGCTTAACAGAAAGTAAATCCTCCGAACACAAACATAACTGCATAGTAATATCTTATGTGTTTTACTAGTACACACTTTTTGTATTCTTTACCTCAAGTATACCTTAATACAGTTCTACTCTGAGAGGGTCTGTAAGATTTCCCTGAACACCTGAATGATTTACTGATGTTTTCAGACCTACCTGAACTTGAATGTGGATCAGATTATCAGTGTGTAATTGGATGTGAAAGTCTATCTGAATGTCAATTTAAAATGTTAACATTTAGCATTACAACACTAAAATGTTACATTAAACTAATATTAAATTACTTTCATTACTTTATATGCATATATGTTTGTTTGTTTTTGTTGGGGTTTTTTTCAATAAAATTACAAGACTCAGAAAACCGGATGGATATCAATATTCTATAATAACAGAATATTGGAGAAGGGGTATGATTAAATACGTTTTACTTCTTCTTACCCCTTTCAGACATGTTAAACAAGATTTACAATATGTGTTATGTGTATTGTTATGCATGTGCATGTATATAGGTATGTATATATAGATAGTTGTGTGTACAGTGGGTATAGATTTATTTTATAGATTTATTTATTTTGTGAACATCCAGTTAAAATAGACTCATTTATTTATATAAATGTATTTACAAGGAATTCTACATGTTCAAATGTGTGTGT
Source organism: Cololabis saira (assembly GCF_033807715.1). Classification (NCBI taxonomy): domain Eukaryota; kingdom Metazoa; phylum Chordata; class Actinopteri; order Beloniformes; family Belonidae; genus Cololabis; species Cololabis saira. Next base: position 26,275,642 of record NC_084587.1, read on the forward strand.
ATGCATGTGTGTATGTATATCTATTTGTATATTCATACATAGACATAGATTCATATTAGTGTTAATGTTGTTATGGTTTTGACAAGCCTGGAATGAATCAATACGGTAAATGAAATGAATGAAATGAAACAAAGTAACAAGGCTTTTGATTTTGCAGTCCCCCCAAAGAGGGGAAAGGGCTTTAAAGGACAGACTGATCATATGTCCCCTTAACTGATTAAGAGCTCTAATCTTGAGATGTAATGAAAATCTGCCTATATTCATTTTTTTAGTTTTCATCAAACTATTAAATATCTGCAATTGGGAACTTGTTTATAGTATACTTTCTCACTTCATTGCACTTTTATACAACTCTTTTCCAGGTCAAACTGTTCACTAACAGCTGTTTCTGATGCACACTCTACTCTGACATATTTTAGTGTTTACCAAAGAAAAATCAAAGATCAGCTGCACCCATGCTCCTGCTATTAGTAGCCCCTACTCTGCCGCTCAACTTTTGCACACGTAGAAATATATTGATGGGTACGTCCATGTGTGTCGCACTGATTGAGCATTATTGAATGTGTGACTCTGTTGTCATGGCTACCAAAACAAAGCGGATTCAGTTGCTTCAAGTTGACCATTGTGTGTCAGTCTGCAATAAATGCATAGGAAAACCTAAATTCAGATTTTACAGGAAGACACAGGGTTTGTTTTTCTCACTATCCAAAATCATATGAATTTCTCTTGAATAATTGCTTAATATTTCCACATTTCTAGTTACTATTCAAGTTGCCGGGTTTATGTGTTTTCAACTGTGAAAGACAGTTGTATGACACTTACACTTGTATGGTTGAGTTTTATACACAGCCACATGCAAAATAAAATCAAATAAACATAAATAAATAAACAAAGAAACAATATGGAAAAAAGTGTATGCAGTCATTTATATATACAATCATGTAAGCATCAGTCTTTCCACACTAATGAAGTTATTCATTACATAAACAGCCCTGAAACAGGGGCAGTTGCAGATTGCTCTGTTTGTCTGTTTGTAGCTTTTAGTGAATCAAACTGACACACACATACATAAACACGAGGATTGATGGAGCATTGATGTCCTGCATGGTTTGTTAGCTCTCCATTAAACCATTTGGGAATAGAGTCAGGCAGAAGCAGAGGGAGGGGCTGAGAGGAACAGAGATTTAAAAGTGAAGAGCAATAGAGAAAAAGAAGAGGCCAGAATATCTTTTTAAAAATGTATTTTGAATATTAGCAAAGCAAACAAATGATATGGAAAAATGGGAAGATGCGGTGTCATTTAAAGCTAACTAATAATTTAAAATGTTTCTTCACCCATCGCAGATCCAGGAGTTAATCTCTGCTCTATTCCACTTCAAGAATGGATTCTAATGAATATTGCCCTGAATGCATCTGAAACAGGAAGTAAGTTGCATTAAAGGGAACAGTTCCCCACAAACCTTTCTGTGTTTAACAAAAGTATTTTTCTGCATTTTTTTAAAAAGCTGCACGTTAAAAACAATTTTTAAAAACTGTTTCTGTAAGGGTAGTAACTAAAGCTGTGCTTGGGCACATACCGTACTTGGACATTTCCACATTGACATCGCTGTAAAGTTAAACTTCTTGCCTTGTACACTTTACACCTTGTGACCACAGCATTTATATATATATATATATATATATATATATATATATATATATATATATATATATATATATATACATTTACAGTAAGTTTAATTGAAATGTTATTTTCATGACTTTTTTGACAGTTTGTCTGGTATTTTGTAAAGTTTCTATATATTCTATATATCTCTATACATTAAATACTCTCAATAAACACTATCAGCTGGAGTGAGACCATGCATTGTATTAAATATTTATTAGGGGCTTTATTGATATATTAACCATTAGCCTTTATTTAAAATAAATATTAAACATATAGATGAATGCATTTTTTTAAGTCACTGGATGTATATATCAATATTTTTCTGTTATAACTACTTTAAAAAGCGTCTAGTGAGTATTCTGAGCACACACACCAATCTAATAATGATACCTTTTAACTTTTGAACTTGTGAATAAATGAATGAAAAAGCTCCATAACAGCCAGTGGGAGTTTACCCTCGGTGCAGCAGGTTCTCCACAGACCAGAGTGGGTGAGGACCTCCTCGTTCTTGTGGACGGTCTCGTTGTCGTTGGGGTTCTTGGAGCGGCACATCCCGGGGGAGTACAGCCAGTAGTCCGTGCCCACAGCGATGGTCATGAGGCTGAACGCGCAGAAAGCCCCTGCCGTCGTGAGAAGCATCAGCACCCCCCGGTTACACACCCTCATATCGGCCTCCGCTTCCCCCTCACAACCGAGGAGTCCACCAAAGACGGACACTTGTGGGATTTAAAAAGTGCGGAGAAGTTATCCCGGGCGTCTTATCTTCGCAGGTGTGGTTCCAGTCGGCTGAATAAAGCACATCGTTTAAGCGCATTATCCTCTGATGTCTGTGCAAAAGTCATAAGGCTGGATGAGGCGCGCATTACCCGCATCAAACTTTGACCAAAAATATGGAGGAGGCGCACACTGTGGGTTTGCTGTTTTGTCAGAAGAACGATGGACAGAGGAGAAAGCAAGAAGAAAGTCGAAGAAAACTCCACCAGCCGCAGTTGTTTGGACACGTTCTAGTCTGCTGTAGCTTGACACTGTGTGCCACGATAACCCCGCCTGCTACAGTGGGTCAGACCTTAAGGCTGATTTATGGTTCCGCGTTACACCAACGCAGAGCCTACGGCGTAGGCTTTGCGTCGATTTAATGCGGAACCATAGAGCTGTCCATATCCGACTAGTCCTCCAGTTCAGCACCATGGAGAGCAACACGGACACGGGAGATAAACGTAAAGGCGCTGCTTACGAAGTGTTGCACTCAGGGGCGAAAATCCCGGGGGGGACAGGGGGGACAAGTCCCCCCCATTAGTAAAGCTGCCCCCCCCTAGAATAATTTGAGACAGAATTAATAATTTTGGAACAATGCAGTAGTATTTAGTAGTGATGCACCAAAATGAAAATTTGTGACCAAAACCAAAATCGAAAATAATAATAAACAGTAAAATCTCATTACACTTAAAACAAGAGTCATCGCCAGAAAAAATAACTTGTTATTTGACAATTTTCACCTGTTTCAAGTAAATTTTCACTTGAAGTAAGTAGAAAAATCTGCCAGTGCGACAAGATTTATCTTATAAGCAAAACAATCTTGTTCCACTGGCAGATTTTTCTACTTATTTTAAGTGAAAATCTACTTGAAACAGGTGAAAATTGTTGTTTTTTTCCAGTGGTGAGTCTTGTTTGAAGTGTAATGAGATTTTTTTTTAACTAAAAATGAGACATTTTAACTAGAAATAAGACAAATATTCTTGTTAAGATTTTGGGTTTTTGCAGTGTATTATGTCAGATGTGCTGTATTATTGCCACCTTCCACCTAATACCATTGTTTTGTATTACTCTAAGAAAGGTCTTCTGCCTGTTTGCGAGATAGAGTTGAAAATGTCAAAATGCTGCATTAAAGGAAGGCTAAAAGGTTTATTGTCCCCCCCAACTATGAAACGGGATTTTCGCCCCTGGTTGCACTATTTAAAAAAAAAAAAATGTTTTTAACCCAAAACAAAACTTAAATGTCCCTATACTGCAGCAAAGTTACTGTGATCATTCCACATTCAAACTAGTCCCCAGATGTGTTTAAATTATATTTCAATGTCCTCCAAAGTAAAAAAAAAAAAAGGAAAAACAGACCTCTGTGCCTTTTATGTAGCATATAGTTAAATTCTTCATAGCAGCTCAACAATAAATATACAATAGAAGAAACCCAAAGCGAATGTTAGTTATAACATTTTGGGGGTGTCAGGGTTTGACACTTCCCCCCAGTTTGAGTTTTAGTTCTGTCCCTCCTGTTTCCCCTTTGCCCTGATTGTGTCTGCACCTGTGTCTCGTCGTGTCTCGTTATCCCCTGTGTATATCTGGTCTTGTCATTCCTTTGTTGCCTGTCGGTCCGTACTGTTTGTTCCCTCCATGTACTCCTGGTTTTCGATCCCTGTATACGTGAGTTGTTTTTGATCCTGCTCTGCAGCATTTTAGTTTGGCTTTTTTGTGGAATAAATCCTTCTGTTTTTTGAGAACTCCTGCCTCCAGCCTCCCTCTCTCTCCTTGCGTTTGGGTCCTCAACACCACGCCTTGTGACAGAACGGACCGACCAGCATGGACCCAGCAGGAAAGAGTGCATCGGCCCCTGCTCCGGTGATGGTCCCGGACCCCCCACAGCCTGCGCCTCGGACCCGGGTACCCCCGCAGCCTGCGCCTCGGACCCAGGTACCCCCGCAGCCTGCGCCTCGGACCCAGGTACCCCCGCAGCCAGCGCCACGGACCCGGGTCCCCACTCGGGCAGCTCCGGGGATCCTCTGCCCCCCGACGCCGGCTCCCCGCATCCTGTCTGCCCCTGTTCCGGCTCCCCGCATCCTGTCTGCCCCTGTTCCGGCGCCCCGCAGCCTGTCTGCCCCTGTTCCGGCGCCCCGCATCCTGTCTGCCCCTGTTCCGGCGCCCCGCAGCCTGTCTGCCCCTGTTCCGGCGCCCCGCATCCTGTCTGCCCCTGTTCCGGCTCCCCGCATCCTGTCTGCCCCTGTTCCGGCGCCCCGCAGCCTGTCTGCCCCTGTTCCGGCGCCCCGCATCCTGTCTGCCCCTGTTCCGGCGCCCCGCATCCTGTCTGCCCCTGTTCCGGCGCCCCGCATCCTGTCTGCCCCTGTTCCGGCGCCCCGCAGCCTGTCTGCCCCTGTTCCGGCGCCCCGCAGCCTGTCTGCCCCTGTTCCGGCGCCCCGCAGCCTGTCTGCCCCTGTTCCGGCGCCCCGCAGCCTGTCTGCCCCTGTTCCGGCGCCCCGCAGCCTGTCTGCCCCTGTTCCGGCGCCCCGCATCCTGTCTGCCCCTGTTCCGGCGCCCCGCATCCTGTCTGCCCCTGTTCCGGCGCCCCGCATCCTGTCTGCCCCTGTTCCGGCGCCCCGCATCCTGTCTGCCCCTGTTCCTGAGGCGGTCCCGCCGCCCATCTCGGTTCCTGAGGCGGTCCCGCCGCCCATCTCGGTTCCTGAGGCGGTCCCGCCGCCCATCTCGGTTCCTGAGGCGGTCCCGGATGGATCTGCCCAGCCCCGAAAACGGCCCTCTGGCCGGTGTGCCTGGCCCCGAGTCTGGTTCCGGTGTTGGGCCCCCAAAATGACTCTCCGGTTGGCCCGGCCCCGTCGGCGTCCTCCGGAACTCTCTCGCCGGTCTGCCCGGCCTCGAGGACGGCCCCCAGAACTTTGGCCGTGTGGGGCCTGGGCCCCCTCTGCCCGCCCTGGGTGTGGACTGTTGGGACATCTGGGATCTGTCCCTTGAGGGGGGGGTACTGTCAGGGTTTGACACTTCCCCCCAGTTTGAGTTTTAGTTCTGTCCCTCCTGTTTCCCCTTTGCCCTGATTGTGTCTGCACCTGTGTCTCGTCGTGTCTCGTTATCCCCTGTGTATATCTGGTCTTGTCATTCCTTTGTTGCCTGTCGGTCCGTACTGTTTGTTCCCTCCATGTACTCCTGGTTTTCGATCCCTGTATACGTGAGTTGTTTTTGATCCTGCTCTGCAGCATTTTAGTTTGGCTTTTTTGTGGAATAAATCCTTCTGTTTTTTGAGAACTCCTGCCTCCAGCCTCCCTCTCTCTCCTTGCGTTTGGGTCCTCAACACCACGCCTTGTGACAGGGGGATTTTGTTAATGTCTAAGTTTGTGACAGCAAGCATTAATATGGACTATATTCAGTCCATCCCACCAGTCTTCTGACACCTCTATGGGGATTTTAAAGTACAACTCAAAATTTAAAAAAAATATGGGCAGGAACTGTAGAAATGTGATTTTAATATTTTACCTGACTTTTATTTCACTATAGAAACTATGACGCTGAGATGCTGTTTGTTTTGCATTTCCAGCATCATTTTATTAATCAAAATAAATCTTTTTTTTTTTTTACTTTATGCTTGCAATTCAAAAAAGTTGGGTTACTTAAACTTTGCAGCTTGATAATGAAGCTGCCCCTTCTTAAAACACTTAAAAACATATTGTATGTAAAGTGGAGAGAAATTAACTGTTTCAGATGTTATTTGTTTGTTATTTTGCCAGCTATCCATTAATTTCCTATATATATATATATATATATACACACACACACACACACACACACACATTATGAATGTATATAATATAGTCGACTGCATGTATAAGACTTTATATTGGTATATTACATATTTATGACCAATCACGATAATTTTATCTATAGTCATATGTATCTGTAGCAAGACTAGCCATCTGCTGGACTTTTCTTCTTTCCTTGCTTGTTTTTGTAGATATGGTGGTTGCATCTTCCTGGTGGGATCCCATCACACCTGTATGATAAAGTTAGGGTTTTAAGACAAGCCTTGAAACTCGTTCTGGTCCAGCTTCATGAAGCCCTTGTCTGTTGGTGTTAGCTCCACCTGCATCTGTGTGAAGTCCTTGTCAAAGTTGCCTACATCTTACCAAGATCACTACCACAGATTATAAAGGCAGGCATATTTAATGCTGCTGATTTTCCATGTCAGAATCATCTAAACCAGGTTTCAAAAGGCTTCAGAAACAGTAAAAACTATATGTAAGTGCTATGTGCAAATTTGAATATTTACCAATCATCCTGATTGAATCCAATAAATTTGGTCAGGAGAAAAAAAAAATGATGTTAATAGAAAATCTTTTATTTGCCTCTTCAGGCAGTAACAACAGATATAATCTCAGTACAGGAGCAATATTTCCTGATCCACTTGCATGTTGTTATTCTTTGTTAACCTAATCAGCTCTGTCGCACAACCAAATAAACATTTTCCCCCAGCTTCCGCAAAGCAGTGGGAGACTTGCTGATTTGATTTATCACATTCTTAGAAATCTGATTCTCTGTACATTTCTTGAAATCATATTAAGTATGTTAATATCTTGGTACTGAGAACAGCTGTCCTCCAGGAGCTAAACATTTAATTGATTGCATTAGAGACTAACAAAATGTTTTAAAAACATCACAATGGTGTGAAAAATTATGACATTATTGTGGGGTTTTGACTCAAACTGAACAGAATACACCGCAATTGTGCTATCTTAATAAATATTATCTTAAAATGTATCCAGCCTCTGATAACACATCTGTCACTGCAGTAGGAAAAAAACCTAATTGATGCAAAGGGAAAAAACTTCACTTTTTATGTTGATAGCATAATTAAAAATAAATCTGCCATTGCACCTCTAGTGACACCATTCTCGTCCTGCTGCCTGATAAATGTTTTGTGGTCTAACTGCATTACACCTTGAAGATGAGAAGTTATGACTGCCATGAATATAGCAGATGGTTGGTGATACTGAACTCCATGCAGCTCTTCTCATCAGTTGTGAACCAACTTACCCAAAATAACAAGTAAAAATATAGAAGCAAGTAATTCATAACAGCGAATTTCTCCAATTGACTGAGTCTGTGCTAACTTTGCTTTGATACTTTATTTGTATCGCCCAATTCAGCAACAAGGTGATTCAGGGTGCTTTACAGTGACATTAAATCATCACATAGGAGAAATAAAAAGCAAGATTTGAAATTTAAACAAAAAGAAAAAAGAACAATAAAAAACAATAAAACCAGTAGTTAAAATATGATCAAGTTTTGAAATGTAAGCTTAACAGTAACAGTGCACATTTGGAGCTTTATTCAAAGGCAGCTGAAAATAGGTGTGTCCTCAACCTGGACTGAAATACACTGATTGTTTCAGCTAGTCAAAGGCTGCTTGTTCCAGACATGCGGAGCATAGAAGCTGAATGCAGCTTCTTCATGTTTGGTTCTGACTCTGGCTCGGAAGGTCAGTGATGTATTTTGGTCCTAGACCATTCAGAGCTTTATAGACCAGCATCAAAACGTTAAAGTCTATCCTCTGATGGACAGGAAGCCAGTGTAAAGACCTCAGCTGGACTGATGTGGTCCACTTTTTTGGTCTTAGTGAGGACCAAAAAAGGTTACAATAAATTAATTATTAATGTTGGCAAAACAAAATCAATATTGCTTTGTTCTAAATATCAGTTTAAACCTGAACTAATATTGAAATTGAATGTAAATAATATTTCTGTTGAACAGGTCTATGAGACAAAGGTTTTGGGTGTAATTTTAGATCATAATTTGTTATGGTCTAAACAAATTGATTCTGTAGTTTGCAAAATGGGAAGAAGCGTGTCACTAGTGAGAAGAATCTCAAAATTTGTATCTCTAGATGTAAGGAGACAGGTTTTGAATGCTTTGGTTTTGTCGCAACTAGATTATTGTTTTGTAGTTTGGTCTAATATATTTTAGTTAAAAATATAAAGAAATTACAAGTGGCACAAAATAAAGCTGCACGTTGTGCTTTATCATGTCCTTATAGATCTAATGTGTCCAGCATGCACAAAAAACTAGGCTGGTTATCTGTAAGACAAAGGTCTACGTATGTTATGTTAAGTTTTCTGAGAAATATACTGGTGACACGCTCTCCGAAACAACTGTATGACAGATTCCATCATCATTTTGCTCACCATGGTTACAATACTAGAATGACATCAGAAAGCAGGTTCATACTACCGAGGGTGAGAACAGGTATGATTCAGAGAACTTTTTTTTACAGAGCCATGGTTGGCTGGAACTCTATACCAGTTTATATTTCACATGCAGGTAGCAAAGATTGGTTTAAGTTTCAGTTAAAACAATATCTTTTAAAATTTTATGAATGATGATTTGTCACTTAGAGGGAACAAAGTGAAGGTTGAAATATAATTATAGGTAGTGTAAACCCTATTGTAATAAGGTGAAAAGTGGTCAAATAATTTTAGATAAGGTCATTCCAGGCAGGCATTGGTTATATAGGTGTTTTATTTGATTTCATTTCTATGTATGCATGTCTGAGAATGATGGTGATGTGGTTATCCTCTGTATAGATTGTGATTAAGGGAGTTGTGTCTATTATTGTTTTGTTTTGTTATGTGTAATGTATGTCTGTATGTATTATGTGTTAATTTGTGTGTTGTGTGTATGTCGGACCCCAGGAAGAATAGCTAATGCTGTGGCTAATGCTAATAGGGATCCTAAATAAAAAACAAAAAAAACAAACTCCAGCAGCAGAGTTCTGAATGAGCTGCAGTTGTCTGACTTTTTAAGTAGACAAGTTTTTCAAGGTCATACTGAGACATCCGTTTTTTTTATCCTTGATAGTAGGCTGAATTTGTTATTGCCTTAATGTGTGTTTTTTTTTTAAATTTAGGCCCGAGTCCTGTGGGCATTTCTTCAGCTTTAGAAACTTCCTTAGGCTCTGAATTGACTCTAGACTGTGTCGTTCTTGTAGACCTCCCTGAGCTGCCCCCAGTTGTCAATAGAGCGAAATCATCCACGCGTCTGTTAGACTCCATCCCAACACGAGTACTCAAAATTGTTTTTTCTTTCATTGGTATGACAATACTGGAGCATATCAACCTATCCTTAAACTTTTAAAGTTGCAGTAATTACAACTTAAAAAAAAAACCTCTATTGACCCAGACATTTTAGCTAATTATGGACCAATTTTCAACCTTCCATTTGTATCTAAAATCCTGGAAAAGGTCGTTGCAAACCAGTTAACCACAGATTCCAGTTTGCTCATGTTCTTCAGAAATACGAAGGTCTGCTACAGTGTGCCAATCTTGTTCAGTTTATACCAGCCCTTGGGTAGTAATTTGGTCAATTGCGTTGAGAGACCAGTTGACCAATTCCATGATTTTAGAAATGTTCGGAGGGGGATATACAAGGATATACAAGGAGAGGCTCCAGATAGATTGACAAGACAAAGTGCAGCAGCAGGGGAGTGGGAGAAGAAAAGCCTCGGCCTTTGCCGAAAGCAGAAAGTGATATTTGCTAAACTCTAGTTTGTTAGGGCCAGTACTCATAGCTGCAGCTACAGGACAAGACTAGAGCAGGCTCGTCTTAAACATAGCCTCGTCATAGATATGCTGCCATAGGCCTACGCTGCAGGGGGACATGATCCACTGACTGATGCCTCTCAGCCCTCCTTCTCTCCTCTTCTTCTCCTCCTCCTTTTTTCTTCAGATCAACACTCCTATTAATTAGAAGTACCTCATCATAATTGTTCTCCATTGTTCTTGTAGTCTGTTGTGCTTGTCTGCTCCCTGCTTTTCTCTTCTCTGCAAGTTTGCAAGCCAGAGTTTCAGGAGGTGCATCCTGACCTGTAGTCCCACACTCTGACCACGTCGGTGTCTGCTGTCTAGATCTGTTTATATGGTCATCCCTTTAGTTCACGAACTAACCATGTGTCTCTCCTTTCTCTGTTCTTCATTCTCTCTGTCTGTTCTCTCTTTTCCTGCCCTGCCCAGCTGGCCTTCGGCAGGAAGGTCCCCCCTTATTAGCCACGTCCTGCTCAAGGTTTCTTCCCTCCTAAAGGGGAATTTTTACCTGCCACTGTTTGGCTTAAGGTTTTTCTGCCACTAAGGGAGTATTTACCTGTTATTGCTTGTGTAATAATTCCTCAGGGATCATGTTCTGGGTCTCTGGAAAGCGGCTACAGACAACTTGCATTGTAAAAGACGCTATATAAATGAAATTGAATTGAATTATTTTAGAAGTAGTATTTACTTCCCCATGTTTGGGATTCTGTGGGACACAAGGGATGTTTACATTATTTAAAAATATTTTCAGGTGCAACTCTGTGTTTTGAGTGGCTCACATTTCCCCTTCTGTCAACTAAAGACATTTTAAAACCTTCTAATAAACAGGGTACCATCTTATTCTGGGAAACATCACAATTTCCGTAATCCTTGTAATCCCAAATTCGTGAAAAATATCCACCTATTTCAGACCTTATTACTTCAGTATACTTTCAGCTAGAGACACCATTCAAACTTCAAACTACTCAAAAGACATTAAACTCATAACATTGTATTCTGCTTTTAAAGGGTTTTATTATTTTTTAAATATTACCCTTTAAGTTTATGACAAATTCAGTGTTGGTAATGGTTTCCTTTTGTAGAGCCTTCAGACATCATTGAAAAACTTTGTTGTACTTGAGAGGTCACGACTTCAGCATACCTTCAACTAGAGAGACCGTTCAAACTTTAAACAGGTCACAAGATGCTGTTTAAGGTCTGAAAAATAGCAGTTTAACTTTAAGGATTTTTTGAGAAATTTTCCAACATACAACATATTTTGTTCAGCCAATCCTACTTTCATCTTCTCTTCTCTTCATCTTCTTCTCTTCAACTGTTCTTATCTTAAGGTTGTTGTTTTTCTCTTCAAGTTCATCTTCCTGTCTTTATTTCTCTAGCTCCTCTCTCCATCACATCTTCATTTCAGACGTTCCTCATTTCAATGCCTCCTCTGATCTTCAACTCCTCTTACTTTTTTAACATATTTTGATGTTTTCAAATGTCTGAACTAGGTTCTACCATTTTCTTCACATTGTCACCTGACTTCAGCAATTTCTTAAATTTTTTGCTGTTTTTTTCAGCAATGTTTAGCTCTCATTCAGCCCCTCAGTATTGAACCCTGCATTTTCAAAAGGAAACACAGCACTTTCACTGCTGCTGACCAGCCCGGCTTGTTCACTAAACCAAGAAAACACATATTTAGAGTATTTTTCCTTATTAGTGATTTTTAATTGAATTATTGATTAAGACTAAGTATAGTATTACAGAACACAACAAAGAATAAATGTTTTACCTTTTACACCTGTCTTTGCAATTTTGATTCAGTTTAAGAAAAATCTCAACACTGTGGACACTATTTTGTATATGGAGTAAAACTTTTTCCGTCTCTTTCTTAATAAAGTGACAGAGATATATAAATACAAATGTCAGAAAAACTTTAACAACAAGATGAGGCATGGTATAAATATCAATCTATATTGTTAGGTATAGTGGTATATTCTTTGGGCTAAGGATGAAAACCTTTCCACTACAGTCCCTAAATCTTAACTACTAAAAGTGTTGCAGAACCTTTTTTATTTCTCTCTGTAAAAAGAGTTATTGGTCCATCTGCATCACACACTTCAAATTCTATGTTGTGGTTCACATCCAAGTAATGAAAACAAGTGTAATGTCAGCACAGTCTCAGAAATATAGTATATATTTTGTGCTGAAAGTAAATGACGGGAAATGTCAGAAATATTCATGTTAAAATGAATGTTCATATTACATTCAATATTTTAATTATGAAAATACTATTACATAATACTGTTATGGTTTAATTCCGCTATTGAATAATCTTAGGAAACCAAGCAACACCCCTATACCATATAACAATAAATTCATTGACCTTGTTTTTCTCTTGGACATTTGCGATTTTTACTGTGCTGTTGTCAGTCCAGCATGTTTACAAGTGTTACATTCAGCTAATGAATAATCTTAGGAACACAAGTGATGCCTCAATAGCATACCAACAAATAAATGTACTTTTAAAAAAAATATTTGTGATGTTTAGTATGCTGTAGTGAGTCCAGCACATTTCCAAGCATTCTACTAGTTGATGACAAGACAGCATAATTACAATTTATAATCAAAGAAATGGCATATATGTAAGATATAAACTTTGTTTTCTGGTCTGCGTGCCTGATAAATGATAAATAACCTAAAAAAAAAGACATGATGGAAAGAAACAAAATGTGTAGGAACAGGAAGTGGCAACAGTTTGATTCGTATTTTTCCATAACAGTACTAGTTGTAGACACCCCACCCCTAACCCTTCATAGATAGGGATTATTTTAAAGAATGAAAACTGCCATTGGCTTACTGCCTAATTACCATCTTTTCCATCTCGCTGGAAACCGAGAATAGAAACACATCAAATTCAAGGTTATCCACTGCGACAAGTTACCCTCCTCGACCTCCTGCCTTTGTCATGTCTGTCTATACACTATCCCAGGGGTGTCCAAAGTCGGTCCTCGAGGGCCGGTGTCCTGCATGTTTTAGATGTGTCCCTTTTTTTTAATCAAACCGTGATACAAGGAGCTTGGTCATCAACAGAACTATCCAGACTTTGATGACAAGGTGCGACGACCGTTAATTTGAATCAGGTGTGTTGATGCAGGGAAACAACTAAAACATGCAAGGACTGCGGCCCTCGAGGACCCACTTTGGACACCCCTGCACTATCCTCTATCTTGGAATCTCACCATCCATCTATCCCTTGTTTCTGTAGCTCTGAGATCCCGAAGGACAGTGATCCCATGAAGTCATTCCTGCTGGTCAAGTCCCAGTCCCAGATCTCCACTGACAGACGGCGGTCTTTGTCACATTCTTTGTGAGTTTACTGGGAAATCACAAGACAGGGGAGGGCATAATCATATGATATTGTTCTGTAAACAGGTGAAAATAAAAATCATATATAATCTCACAGTGACCCAGTGACCCAGAATAGCTCAACAACAATGAGCAGAAACAGGGAAAAGAATGAGGACGGGGTCACTGCTCCAGCTAGTTTTGTGTTTATGAGAGTGAAAACAAGGTTGAGAGAAGATCCATACAACAATTCAGAATAAGATGCTGAACTAAAACTTATTCATGACATGACCCAGGATGAAAAATGTCTCACAATGTGAATGTCTCGTTCCAGGTGGGGTTGAGGCAACATTTAATGGTCTTCGTCTTCTGCTTGCTCTCACTCTTGGGGTCCGGGATCAGCTTGAGCTTGACGTACGGGTCCGACAGGCCATTTGGGTCCATGGGCACCAGGTTCTTCGCCTCTTTGACTGTGAAGGGTTAAAGATATTGAATTAAAAAACAAGTACCAGAAGAAGTACAGATCCCATGATAACACACCTTTTGACCATTTGGTCCAGTATTTGTTTACAAAATCAATGCGCAGCTGTCTGGGAGGGAGAGCCGGCACATGGACACATTTACCAGAAGAGATGTGGGTCAATCATTGGATCATTGAACGACTAATGGGCTTTCCGGTTTTAGTCTTCGGCTAATAGACCACTTTTTGTGTGTGCGCATGTGTTTGACAGAGATAAAAAGTGAAAATGAACAGAGTAACAGAGAGCGCTCACTAGTGGGGCTGATATCTGAATGCGTGCTCACCTTTCCGTGTGATCTGTCACACACAGACGGCAACACAGGATGTTTATCATGCAATCTGACCAAAAAAAAGATAAAAATACATCAGCTAATTTAATTCAAAAACAATAAATGCACTTTAAAGGCAAAACAATATGGACAACATACAGACACCCTGGCGTTTTTAAAACTACGACTAACAGACAGAGGGAGCTCTCCAGCCATCTAGGATGTCTATTACTTTCACACAGCATCTTGCCAGAGTTTTGCAGTGTAATGCAGTGTAGTTTATGCACCATAATAGGTATAATAGATAATAATAATTCATAAAAAACAGGAGAAATGGCTGCATAGTTGCAGAATGGAATCATGGATCTCTGCAGTCTTGGAATTTGTGCTTGGCGCTAGTCACTGCCAAGCCTTGGTAGTATCGTTGATTTAAATCTGAGTAGAAGTAGCCAGATGGTCTGAAAGACTGAGCTGATGAATACTGCCTTACACAAGTAAAAACATTGAGTGCTCAAATTGGTAGCCTGGTAGTCGTAGTAACAAACTGGTAATAGTCAGACCTCACATTGTACTTTTTGTTTCCCGAAGGATATACAAGAAGTCTTGGATAGTTCGGGAAAACCATCCAAAACAGCTCAAAATGTTTGAGCAGAAATGTGGATATAACCTGATTTACATCGAAATACACAGTAGTGTAAGATTAATGAGCAATATTCAGTATATCCACTAGATGGGATGCTGGTTTGATGCGCCGCTCTAATCAGTGTGTGGTTGGAGGAGGTGGAGTGGGAGAGCTTTATCACTCGCTGTCTGTTCTGTTAAACAGTCTGACATCTTCAAGTGGAAGGTCTCAACACACATCACTCATTCATACAACTTTATATAAGGCTCACTCACCTACACCAAACATTAAATCTTTATACTCTTTAAAGAGGGATGGCACACTCTTGATGTAATAGAGTAAGAGAAGAAAGGGCAAGTTTATTTGTATAGCACATTTCCGAAACGAGGCAATTCAAGGTGCTTTACACAGTACAAACATGAAAAGTTAAGAGGAAAAAAAATTATAAACTACAATGCAGTGGTAGAATAAAGAAAAATTAGACTGAAGCTAGAGTTACAGTTTAGTACTGAAATTAACATTTAAATCTAAATTCAGAATTATTCCAGTAAAATGCAGCTGTAAACAAATTAGTTTGTTTACATAGTGACATGTGACTCATCTGAAAGTTTTAAGTATTTAAAGACTAGTTTGCTGTTTTTCTAGGTCTTAAAGTGGTAGCCGAGAGATATATTTAAGATTATTATAATTATAATACATACATACATACATACATATAAATATATAAACACATTATTGTGTAATATATATATATATATATATATATATATATATATACATACATACATACACACACACACAAGGATTTAGGGTTGAGGCGCAACTCTTACCTTGGCACTGGAACCCCTGCTTCCCAAAGCCCCTGCAGACAGACAGAAAATGGAGATGTCAAATTTGGGGAATGCACAAACACACAGGTACCAAATATATCCCATCACACATGGTGGTGGAGGTCAGCACACACAGCTGCAGCTGCAGTAAGCTGCTCCTCTCCAGCAGTATTCCTCCATCCGTGGTGCTGGGGAATTGTTGAGGACCGTGGGGAATGGCCATCTCAGTTTTGATGCTGACAGTGATATAGCAGGGAATGAAACCTGCCGTGTCAGGGCGCAGCAGCAGGTGAATCACCCGTGTCCTTTTCCACGTAGAGGCGCACTCACCAGATGAAGTGCAGTGGCTGCAGAAGGTCGGCTGCTTGAAGAAGCGCGCGATGAACAGGACTGTCTCAGAAAATTAGAATATTGTGATTTTGTGATTCATGGTTTACAGCTTAAGAAAACTCAAATATCCTATCTCAAAAAATATGAATATTATGGGAATCTTACTCTTAAACTGTAAGCCATAATCAGCAATATTAAAATAATAAAAGGCTTGCAATATTTCAGTTGTAATGAATCCAGAATGTATGACATTTTTTTTTTTTTTTTTTTTTTTTTTTTTTTTTTTTTTTTTAAATTGCATTACAGAAAATAAAGAACTTTATCACAATATTCAAATTTTCTGAGACAGTCCTGTAGGACACCCAGGTTTGGAGAGCCGCGCGAGCTCACCGGTACCTCTGCGTCGCTTTTGGGGTCAGCCATCTGAATGAGGAAGGAGTGGTCGTCCGAGAGGCCCGATGGCTGAAGACAAACGCCAACAATCCTACTTCCCTGTTAAGAAGAAGTGTCTGGGTGTTGTCTCTGAAAAGTTGAGCTCCACCACTCTGGACCAAGTGCCAACCATCTAACTTGTGACTTGAGGCTCATGCTCAAGCAAGTCTTACATTTTCGTTGATTGTTTTTTTTTCATCATAAAATAAGTCCTCTGTTGATGTCACCTCTCGAAAATAACAATTTATTAATGTATGTATTCATTTCCTTTTTACTATAGCCTGCAAGCCTGAAATGGAGCAATGTATACTAATGTATAAAAGATGTATACTAACATAGATAAAGTTGATGAGACAAAACGTGGTCCAGATCAGGTTCACTGCTCCTCACCCATTGAAAGCTTTGGATAGACCAGTCATCTCTTTTCAACAGACACGCTTGTGTGTAGGAGGTTATGTGTGAAAGACGGGAGCTGCTTTTTCTTGAATGTTTGAGCCTGTGATATTACAGGTTTCGCATGAAAGAGTTTGAAAACAGATCCGGGCTACCTGCCGACAAATCTATAAGCTGATATAGCAGCTACAGTACAGGTTTTAGCTGCATGATTCCTTCAGTGGAAAATCTATTTACACCAGTCGCCATGAAAATAATCATGTGTTTGCATTGCTGCACCAAAACACACTGAGACTTTGGAACAGGCAGTGTCACTACTTTGTTTTGAGTGTATTCAATATATTTATTCAGCATGGACAAACTGATGCCTGATAGATAATGGACCAAACTGAAAATGAATATGACTTGCAAATAATTCAAGAACTCTATTTATATTCAAATACTATGCAGAAAACTTAATTTCAAATGGTAAAACTAAAAAATATTGTTCTAGAAATAATGAGAACAGAAATCATTTAAACTGGGCTAAGGTCCAGAAAAGCTTGTATTAAGAGAATTCATTGGATAATCAGAATCATATTCATCATTTGTCTTATTAATCACCCATCTCCATCATCATCCACGGATGTATTCACTATCCTTCCTCTGTGCATATCTAAACACTCTCAGTCCGGCTTCTTTGACTTTCTCTCCACAATATCACATGGGTTGTCCTTCTGATACTTTCGTTCCTGTTCTCATTCATCCCGTCAGCTAGGATACAGCACATGACCAAGACTGTATACCGTATTTAAGTTTGTTTATCAAATCAATTTAAGGAAACACATTCTTCACCATATCTCCTATATTCATATAAAAATCAGAATGTGGAACCCGTATAATTTTTTATTTTTTTTTAAGAAATAAAATGATAGTGTTGAATTATAGACATGGCCCTTGTGCCATTTATTTACACCCAAAGTCCAGTAAGCTGCTGTGAGAATAGATGTGTAAAATGTTTAATGCAGTCGTAAACCTCCAAGACTAACAGGAGGTTTCTTAATGTTTGTGGTGAATCAAATCTGAGCACTACGCTAGCACTTAAAGCCTCTTTCTTAAGTCAGTGCACATTCCTACTTGCTGCATTAGTGCCACTAACTGTTGGGAGATGGGGTTGCACAAACCTTTAAAGGAGCTTGAGGCAAGAATAAGAAATGAGACTCATTAGCGCCACGGCGACCGTCGGGGGTACTGCAGCCAACAGCGAAGCTGGCACGGGAGAACGCGCATGCAGCGTCATTTGACGTCACATCCGCAGGACAGTGCGGGAAATTCGGGCCCGGAATTGCAGCACACAGCCTGTTCAAGGCAACGGAGAGATACGCTAGAGGGCTCATTCTTTTTGGTTTGGAACGCTTCATCTGACATTATTACTAGAAAACTTAAAACGTATACGCATTTTTTTCATAAATCCTGCCTCAATCCTGCCTCATGCTCCTTTAATAAAATAGTTCCTGGTCAAAAGGACATACAGGGAACTTCAGGGAGCCAGGCAGATTTCCTCTTAAGCCAAAGCCCCTGTGACCGCACCACTACAACTGTCCATGGTACTTCTGATGGCGATTGTGTTTTCATTTTTGATGTGAATTAAACCAGCATAAAACACATTGCAAGAGACTGAATCACTATGTTTTTGAAAGGATTTGTTTCAGCTCTTTATTCAATGGCTTTATGCAGCACAGCTATTAAACGAGATAATATTATTCACAACACTGAATGATGCCGATTTTGCTTATAATCAACAGTGTAGTAGGAAACAAACAAAAAAACTATTCATGACAAGAAATACAGGAGTGATGTATACCTGCTGATTGTTACATAAGCAATGATTGCTGGTACATTTGATATCCATCCACTACATATATACACTTCTTTCTATTCAGCGATGAAATGGTGAGCTTATCACAGATGTGTTTGGGTGAAAAGCACGGTACCCCCTGGACAAGCCCGGATTTCAAAATGTATTCATTTCCCTTTGAAGATTTTAAAAATATTTTTGAATTGAAATTAATTTGCTATATCAACTTAACATTTTAAATTGTGGTGATGTTTTGATACAGTTTATTCCTGTTGCTCCCAGGTGTCCTAATGTATGACTTCTTGTTGAATGAAAAACAATAAAGGATTTTGACTAAAACAGTCTGTTTCAACCTGTTTTTAATTTTATCTGTTATTCAGCGACCAATGACAGACCACAGACAGCATCTGCTCAATTTCTACTGCTTTTCTGTTAATTATAACAACACCTGGTTAAAATCTGTCAGGACTGTTTCAGCAGAACTGCCTCCCCATTATTGTGGGTAGAACTGGTGCTGGACTTTAGAACAAACACTCACCCACACCATCATTGACCATCCTTGTTACGGACATTGGGGTGGTAAAATCAAACTGATACCTGGGTATTCTCCTGAGCAATAGACTGGATTGGACTAACAACAACACTGCGCTTCATAAGAAAGGGCTGAGCCGACTCCATCTGCTCAGGAGACTCAGGGTTTTTGGCATGGCAGGGGATCAGCTGTTCTCTTTGGTGAGGTCTGCTGGGACAGCAGCATTTCAGCTACAGACAAAAAAGAAAACAATGTTGAATTGTTGAAATGGTTTGAATTTGGAAGTCACTTTTTAGTCACTTTTTAGCACATTTATAACAATATTTGTTAATGTACAAATATATGAAATAGTCACATTTAAATATTAAAATTAGAAGAATGTGAAATTAATGTACTTGTATTGGAGGTGGAGGCCAGGCTTTTTTGCTTTTTTTTTAAAATAATGCTCAGCCCTTTACTTTGACATCAGCGGAAGTATCCTGATTCCTCCTTTTTAACACCTGTCTTTCATCAATGACATTAATGGGAAAGATGTACAGCAGGCCAGGGTAATGAAGGATAGAAATTGAAGTTTATTGACAGGTGCCAGAGTACTTTGAAAAAGTGATGAATAAGGAAAATTAAAGAGAACAAAGAGCAGAAGAAATGTCCACTGTGGACCAAGAGGTAGCAAGGATTAGTAAGACTCAAGTAAAGAGGACATGCAAGAGGATGAAGAGTGGAAAGGCAGTTGGTCCTGATGATGTATAGTAGAGGTATGGAAGCATCCAGGAGAGGTGGCAACAGAGTTTATGATCAGGACATTCAACAAGATCTTAGAAAGTGAGAGGATGCCTGAGGAATGGAGGAGATATGTGCTGGTGCTGACTTTTAGGAACAAGAGAGATGGGCAGAGTTATAAAGTTTTTGAGCTATACAATGAAGTAATGGGAAAGTGTTGTGGAACTTAGATTAAGGGTAGAAGCAAGCATTTGTGAACAGCAGTATGATTTCAAGAAAGAGTAGAACAGATGCGATATTTACTTTTAGGATCTTGATGGAGAAGTACAGAAAAGGTGAAAGGGAGCTGCATTGCTTCTTTGTTTACCCTGAGAAAGCATATGACAGCAGGGAGAGGAGCTCTGCTACTGTATGAGAAAGGGGTAGCAGAGAAGTGAGAAGATTCAGCAAGAATGAAAGAAAACATGAGTGAGACTTGTGATGTTGTATGGTTAAGAGACGGTGACACTAATGAAAAGAGAGAAGCCAGAGTTGGAAGAAGCAGCAGTTAAAATGTTGAGATTCTCTTTGGGAGTTACGAGGATGGACAGGATCGGGAACAAGTACTTCAGAGGGACAGCACATGTTGGATGTTTTGGAGAGGAAGTCAGGGAGGCCGGGCTGAGATAGTTTGGACATGTACAGAATAATTAATATATCGGTAGGAGGATGAGGTTAGAACTGCCAGGAGGGAAACTTAGACGAAGACCAAAGAGGAAATGGTTGGTTGTAGTGAAGGAGGACATGAAGTGATTTGGTGGTGAAAGAAGAGGATGCCAAGGATAGGGTCAGATAGAGACGGATGATTCACTGTGGTGACCCCTGAAGGGACCAGCTGAAAGGAGAAGAATCATCATTTATGATAAAGACGCGACAGACATTAACAACATACCTCCACCTGCTAGTTCTCCAGTGACCAGGATAAGTAGGTTTTTGGTGCTCCGACATCAAAACAAGGTACCGAGTCATCCCAACGAACTACTCAAGCTCAGCTATGTCCCGCGGTGCTGTGGGCTGAAGTGGCACTGATTTCACATTGGTTTCAGAACTGCAAACAAAAGCACAACTGAGAAAGACGCCTCGAAAACATAGATGGTTTTAGAATTGATGGCAAGAAGAGAAAAGATTATGGGATTTGATTCTAGACATTTGATGTTGAACTGACACCAAATAAGTGAGGCATGACAAAATTGCGTGCCGTTTCTTGGTTTCAGCGTGGTTTCCGTTCTGTTTCTGTGAAAATTTTAAATGTGGCGTAGTGACCAGCTTCGTGCGTAAAACTTGAACATGACTAATCCCATGCCGGTGAACATGTAAAGCAGTCAGAGGGATTTAAAGCTAAAACTCAGTATCATCAGGCTGAAGATTTGGGCGATGGTTCCCTGTTGGTTCATCCATAAAAGGACTCATTGCATCTTCTCCCTCTAGGATTTGTTACATTGTTATATTAATAAAAAATAAATAAAAAAGATTGTTCCTGCAACATTTCAAACACTTTCTAAACATATGCTACACTTGCAACAAAGGCATCCAGGTATCATCCCAAGTTTTACTTTTGGTAATAAATGCTGTTTGGTCGGCAGATTAAACATATTCTTTTGTTTCCAAATAAAAATAGAAGGAGGCCAAAACAAAGGCCAGCATATTGAAATGGTTTTACGAACGTTCATTTTAATGTCCATTCAGTACAAGCCGCTCCTACATATAAAAGACGGCGCATGCATCACACATGTAGTCTTTTCACTTTTATTTGTCCAGGTTGTCCTCTCTTCCTCTCGACCTCCTGCCTTTTGCATAGTAAATCTCCCCTCTTCCCTCATTTCCTCATCTTGTCTTAATTATGTTATTACTTTAAATACAGGGTGTGACTGGTAGCTGGAGGGAAAGGGAGAAATGAAGCAGGAAAAGGGAAAAAACAGAGAGAGATTGTGAGGTAAAAGATTGAGAAGATAGGAGAGAAAAATTGGGAAAATAAATTAGGAAAAAAAAGTGGAGCAAATATAGTTCAGATAGAAACAGGATGAGGCTGAGAGGAATATCACAAGTGTACAGTAACATAAAAACACTTTTAGCGGCAAATCCCATTCTTATTTACACACAGAAACATATACAGACATATAACTCTACAAGTTCATTCATACAGTTTTACTTTTTTGTCAGGGACTCTTGCTCTGAGCTTCATAAAGCAAACTTCAGCTGTGCATATTCCAACACTATTAGAGATAGCAAATACAGCATTCAGGGTAAAAACTAAAGCTGGATCTGAGCATGGATACTTCAGAACGGAGATGGATGGAAATAGGAGATCTCGATTGTTCTTTCCTCTGTGAGGTCAAAAGCAAATGTTTGAAACTACTGTACCAACAGACATGACATGCATAGAGGAGCTCCACCACAACGACTGTATAGGCATACACAGCACTAACCCACTGCATACACAGTGCCATAGAGAAAGAGAGAGAAAGCAAGAGAATAAAGACATTTTTACACATCACTGCCAGACTGGCATTTTTCCCTCTTTTTTTTGCATCATTTTGGAAGACGAGACGTGCTTAAGACTAAGTTCAAGACCAACTTAGATGTGAGGTTAAAAATCAGGGCCGTCATACTTCTAAATCTTCCTTATGTGCATGAGAGAGAGTTGCATCATGAAATGTTCATGATGCAACACTTTCAGGCTGAAGAGAAGGAGACCAAGTAAGCAAACTCTTCACGATCAAAGGAGCACGAAGTTGCACATCTACGGTGATTGTTGACCTGCCGTTTCCTGAAAACCAGCCTGCTGCTGCTTTGTGGTTTAAAGTTAAACTCAGTTCTGCTGTAACCACAGCCATCTGCAGGATTTGACTTCTTTTGTTGCTCGTTTTTGTAGATGCAGTGACTTATTATTACCGCTCAAGTCAGGCGGTGTTGTGCACTGAAGACCTCTTTGTGTGTAAATGAGATATGGTGGCACTGACTGTGGGTCGTGCTACGTTTTTGGATAAATCTTTGATGAAATGTAACCGGAGGGTGTGCAGTCTTGTCTGAGTCGCATCTGACCGACGGAATCCCCTCACACTTGTATGATGAATTCAGGATTGGTGTAGGAGAAGCCTTGAAACTCGTTCTGGTCCAGGTTCATGATGAAGAGCTTGTCTGTGGGTGTTAGCTCCACCGGCATCTTTGTGAACTCCTTGTCAAAGTTGCCAACGTCTTGGCGAGATTTCTGCCACAGAGAGAGAAGAAGGGAGAAAGTTAGAAATATAAAGCAAGAGTTAAGGTTAAAATAAAAAAAAAATACTTTGCAAAAAAAATGAAAGCAGGATTGATTATAAGCAAGAAGACCAACTTCATAAAAGCACAGTGAAGAAGGGGAAAGGAGGAAGCTTGTACTTGTAGGATGATCAAAGACACATACAAATATACATACAATAATCTGCAGAGTCTGACAGTCAATTTCAAAATATTTATAAGTCCCAATACTCTTGACAGGTGGTCGACATGTACGTACTTATGAAAAAATGACCTGAAGGAGATTTAATGGTGTGACTACATTCACTAATCAGATCCCTGCGTAAAGCTTGATTTACAGGCCCAACTCTGCAATCCAAAAAAAACAAAAAACATTCAACGTCATGGTGCCGTCGACCACAGAACACCTCCAGACATCCTGTGTTTGTGGCTCACCAGATATTTCCGTGGTACTAAAAGTGATTTGCACATTATAAAAAGGTATTCAATGCTGCTGATTAGTGTATATCAGCATTATCTAAACAAAGTTTTAATAGGCTTCAGACACAGTTTGTGAAAGCCATTAGAAGTATGAGATAAATCTGAATATGTAGTGAGAATCCTGATTGAATCCAATGAACTCGGGCAGGAGAAAATAAAGTCTTCCATACAGCCCATCCCACAAAAAAAAAATAAACTAAATAAAATCAACACTTGGTTCACAGTCTTAGAAGCTTTTATTTTCACACAGGTGAGAGAAATATACAGCCTCTTAATTATCTTACTGTTACCTAATGCTGGCAAAAAAGCAGTTAGCATTTAGCCTGACATTGAAGATGAAACCAAAAACATCAATTCGAGTTCATCTTCTCTCCTTTCTGAAGGTTTTAGTTTATTTCATACATTTGCATACTGTTGTCACATTCCTGCTCATGATTTAATAATATCCTTCAATCTACTAGTGACAGTAAAATTGAACCTCCTCGTGCATTTTTTTTTGTAACTACGATTTTTGCAGAAGCTCAGTGGAAAGAACTCTACGGCACAAGACGTGCTCAGGTATGCAACAACAATTTAAACGAGTTCTGTTCTTTTAAATCAAATATTTACTTTTCCTCTTCAGGCAATAATAAAAGACATTATCTCGGTGCAAGTGCAGCATTTCCTGATCCGCTTGCATGTTATGCTAACCTAATCATCTCTGTTGCACAAACATTTTTGCTTCCAGCTTCTGCAAAGCAGTGGGACACGTGCAGATTCGACTCAAGCAATCTGATTCACTGTACATTCCTTGAAATCATTAAGTATGTTTATAAAACCTTGTTACTGAGAACAGCTGTCCTCCTGCAGCTAGAAACTAAATTGGTTCCAGTGGAGACTAAAAAATAAAATGGTTGTAAAAAGACAACAATGATGTAAAAAAAATAGTGGAGAACTCTTCTGCTCCGGGGTCGACTGCAGAGGCGGGTGGTTGTTGTGGACTTGTCACTACCCTTTTATTATCAGTTTGGTTTTTTGTTAACAGTAATCCAGTGCTCCTTTCATCCCACATCTTCTTGCTGGAGTATTAACATGTACTGTCCTCATTTTGTAAAAATGTTTTTGAAATTATTTGCATAATAGTAGCTTTGATATCCAAATCTGGAGCAAGGATATAGTAGCAGAGTGACACTTATTTGTCTGAATGTTAGGAATAAAATTCTTAACTTTCTATCTCAATTAAAAGCCCAGGTGAAAAGATTTATTTTCATGTTCACTATAAATGGGACAAAAGCATTTAAAAAATCTGCTTTAAAAAAAAATATAGTTTCAAATCAGAGTATAGTTTTGATTTAGTCAGCTTAGTTTTAGGTGTCATCAACACCTGCATTTGCTTGTAAATGGCAGCTAGAGTAGATTATACTACACATACCTGAAGGGAGTAAGTTGACACACACACACACACACACACACACACACACACACACACACACACACACACACACACACACACACACACACACACACACACACACACACACACACACACACACACACACACACACACACACACACACACACACACACACACACACACACACACACACACACTAAAGACAAACCCGGATAAACTACATAAACAGCAAACCACATTAACAGCAGAGATGGAGAAAAAGCTCCAACAAAAAGACAAAGAGAAGAAATGCTTCAGTACAGAGGCAGACAAAGACCATAATAGACCAAAAGTACAGCTGGGAAGGATTTCACACAGGGAAGCAAAGCAGTGAGCCCCCGGCGAGACAAGTACACTAACACATGCCACACAAGCAGGCAAGCATTTAATCTCCTACCTCCTCCCTTCTTCTCATCACAGGCCTCCGCGCTGAAATAATGGGGCTGGAAAACTTTTCACCACTAATTCGGCACCTTGTGCCAGAGGCAGATGTGCATTTTCCACAATGTTTGTTTGCTTTATGCAGACTGATGTAGTTTAACACCTTCTATAGCACTCATTGCTAGTGAATACAATAAATGGCAACTTTTGAATTACAACCTGTAAGACTTTCAAAATATCAATCTACCAAAGCAACATTTTGACCCATGTTAAACATATTTACAGAGTGCTGAGTGGAGATGGTCCAAGAAGACTTGCAGTACTACTTTATAAATCATTGTAGGGGAAGTTAATCCGGCTGAAGACGTATTCAATTCACGTCAGTCATGTTAAAAGTGTATACCGGATCATCGAGCGGATAAAGCCTTTGGACTGAATACAGATGGCGGTCACCTGTCAGCATGTGAACAACACTCACTAACAATCCAGCTCTGAACACTGATGGATATTTTTACATCCCCAAAACATCTGGAGCCATCAAAAGAATTAGAGGTGGGGTCTGTGAGGGACCAAAGCGAGGAAGGAAGGGACACCAAACCCAATCTATCATTTCAAACAATTGTTACCTCACCCCCTGCTGTGTAGCATGTGAATCTGTTCCCTTACAAATGTTTTCTTTTTTGTTGTCCATGTTTTGAACAAATAACACTAACAGCTGGCACTGATGACATAAGATGCAGGCAAATCTATCGTTTCAAATGAAATATGACTACGGGGGAAAAAAAAAGAAAGTTTCTTTTATACTATCATACAGTATAATTTACTATCACAAAGGGTCTGAGACAATCCAATTTTTTTATTTGATTATAAACACAAGAAAAGTCACCTTCTGCTGGCTATGAAGTTTTGTTTTGACAGTTATTGGTGAATGTAGTGACTATTTGTGATGTACCAAAAAGACCAAGAGTGGGGGGAAAAAAAGCACTCTCTTCCTTTTTTTGTGTATGTTTTGAATGTGGTTAGAAAAGGTAAATGGACCCAGAAATAGAAGGGGGAAATTTAGTTAAAAAAAAAAAACCCAAAGAAACATATTACGGTAAGCTCACTTTTGGACTCACCCACTTCACATTCTGTAAATATTTTGACAGGCATTTATTTTCTGTAATGGATTATTTCGTTATGGATTTGAATAAACATTGACTGCATTAAAAATTGATTTTTACACCAAGTCCAAATTTACATGAC
The DNA here is from genome assembly GCF_033807715.1 of Cololabis saira. Classification (NCBI taxonomy): domain Eukaryota; kingdom Metazoa; phylum Chordata; class Actinopteri; order Beloniformes; family Belonidae; genus Cololabis; species Cololabis saira. The sequence continues at coordinate 26,302,282 of NC_084587.1, forward strand.
AAAAAATAAATTAAATAATTAGATCATTGTAAATTTTGTTTGATGACGATTCTGTATCCCAAGAACTGTCCCAGAACCAAAAAGTTCAGTACTTCAAGCCTTCGTTAACACAAAATGAATCTCTCGGTTGAGGTTTAGCATCTCCACATCTGCTTCATCTCACCTTTAAATGAGCAACAGGTTAGAAAAGGTAAATGGCAAAAAATAAAATCAAACAAAATAAGGTCAGTTATATGGCAGGTTTAAGAAACTGATCAAGCACAGCCAGAAATAAACCTGTGTTAATGCCTAAATATCAAACTGACTGAAGCATCATGGAACCAGTAAGAACACAGACACAGCAGAAGTAGTCTGGCAGCACCAGTGAGTATATTATCAGTTTCCAGTCATACAGGACAAATACACAATCCACAGAAGCATCTGTCCCACCCAGGAACACATTATCCAATTATTTATCTGACATATAACTCTCTCATATATATATATATATATTTATATATTTTTTCTCTCTCCTCTGCAGTACCCCAACATTGATCTGTCCCCATTACCATCATGAGAATAAGTGCTCATTGTTGTCACCTGGTAGAATATTGTCTTTTTAAGCAGGTAGCTTTGATTTCATCTTTCAGCCACCTCATTTTGTGATACAAGCTCAAAAAGACAAAACAAAAAACAAAAAAAAAACATTTGACACAGTTACTAGCTTGCATTGTTACATAGTTACAAAAGTATATCACAACTCACACGCTTCATCTTATATAGGAAAATTACTTTCAAAGGGTACTAAATGCATATGATGATAATCATACATTGACTGTAACATGGCACAAGATGCTCCCCTTGATCAGTTTTTGAGAGCTGCACATCTCCACAAACTCATGAATATGAACCTAGTTTTGGCACTTCTGGAGATACTTCTTAACAACCTAACAGCACAGGACTCAAGTCGTATGTGGATCTCTGTAAAATGATCATTTACAAGCAGAGATGTGCCCTCTGTCAATAAAAACACAGTGTAATATTCAGAATGTTTTCAGAGATAGATAAAAACAAAAAATAATGAGCCTTCAATTAGGGAAAAAAAAATGAACTTGTTGCAAACTGCATGTCAGCAGAAATAAAATGCAGATAACTTTACCACAACACTGAACGGAAACTGTATAAGCATTTGATCCTAAAGATAAAGTAAACAAGTCAGCTTTGGGAAACATTAGTATTCAAACAATTATAGAAAATCAACTGGTCAGTTTTCACTTCTACTATATGAATTACAAACATGTGATCATAGTACAATCAACAACATCACTGAGGGTTTGTCAATTGCTGTTGGGGAGCAACAAGAAGGCGGAGCAGGTGAGCAACCTGCTGATGTGAGCAGCCAGGCAGCATTCAGATCCAGATGAAATCAACATTAATGCACTAAAGATAGAATTACGGCTGATACAACAACAATGGACGCATGTCTAACTATAGTAAAACAACATTGTTGCTGGTGGGAGGGGCAAAAAAAAAAGAAAAAAAAAACAGCCTCCTGCTGGCATCTGACTCATGAATATGTGAATATTCCAGCTGATTGTTATCATTTGTGCATGTCTGCATTTACATCTCAACGTCACTTAATTTGGTGCTATATTGGGTCATATATTTATCTGCCTTCTTTCCAAGAGTCAGAAAAGTCCCTTTCCTGTTACTTGTAGAACATTAGAGGATAAATGTAGAGGTTTAATTGAACAGTCTGGGTAAAAAAATGACTGATTTATAGTCTTGAGAACCTGCAACAGCTTGAAGGTTATCATACTTACAGAGGTAGAGAGAGGGAGTGAGAAAGAATGGTTCAACTGCACAACTTTGGGCAAGAAAACGATACTGCGAGCAATGACAGACACAGGCAACTTCCAGCTCTCTGTGGACTCACAAAGTAAGAAACATTTCTGTGACTTTGTAGCAGGACGCCTTTTCTGATAAAATAACAGGATCGGAGTAGGGGTCAGTGATGGTTCAACAAGTCAGCGGCAGGAAAATCAGCATACCGGCCCTACTGAGGCTACAGTATAACTGTTGAGCGCTCTCAAATAAGTAATAACTAAAACATGTCTTTCTTTTTTTCCTGTACTGTGTTTGAATGTATTTACAGGATTTTCTTATTAGAATAAATGGACATTCTGACAGGAAGGTGGAGGGGGATATGACAGCATACTGCTGTTGTAATCTAAATATGGGGGGAAAAAATAATTAACTGGTGAACATAAGTTTTCACTTTCATGTGTAACTCTTGACTCCCATGGACCTTTTTTAACTGTTATTGATGTTAATGCTGTACAATTAAAGAAGTGAGCAAATTAAACAAAAACTAGCTCCCTCATGTCATCAAGCACATTATCATCTCCTTGCAGGTTATCACAGTACTTTAACAACCTCAACCTTTTACTCCTAATTTGTTTACCCAATGGATCTAACAATTTCTTTTGTTGCAGTACAAAACTCCCTGTGAAGGAACCTTTTTCAAAAACGGGCATACATTTGACACACAACAGACTTGCACTCCATGTCAAATAAATCAGTCGATTCACAGCTTTGTTGTTTCTAAATATTACTGGACACTCACACATATTGGGAGAAAAATCCTTGTTACAAGTTAAAAAAAAAAAAATCCCCCTTTTTCATAATTTCTAATTCTTCTTGGCTCAATTCTCAAATCAGTGAATTCTGACTTTATTATGGAGCTTTGACTCAAATACACTGAAATTGTGCAAGCTGCAGTATTTTGTCTTAAAATGTATCCAGCCTCTGATCAAACATCTATCTGTATTGAAGAAAAAAAGGAGTTTAATTGACACAAAAAGCAAATGACTTAAATTGTAAAGTTGATAAAATGATACAAATCTGCCATTGGCACCGCCGTCGAACATGATAATGCATCCTCATTCCCGCTGCATGATAAATGCTTTGTGGTCCAACTGCATTACACAGTCTAAACCTTAAAGATGAGAATTAAGACTGCTATGGTTATGCCATGTGGTTGGTGATATTGAACTGCATGCAGCTGTGCTCCTCAGTTGTGAACCAAATTATCCCCTAAAATGGAAAGTAAAAGTACGGAAGCATGTCATTTGTGACGGCTTATTTCTCCAATTGATTCTGTGCTAACTTTATAGAAGGTTGCACAGTTACCAGCTCCAAAATCTTACTTGAGATGTAGAAGAGGAGCAACGAATGAGCAGCTGTCATTCAGTTTGATGAGGATGCGTCATCAGCATGCCAGTGAAAATTATGTAACAAGCAGGTTAGTCAGGCAGTGACATTACACGTTTTGTTGGGTTGTTAAACTCATGTTCACTGTCGAGTTAAATTAAGAGGCAGTCTGTAAAAATGAGCATATTTAACATTACCCAAGAGAAATTCACAGTAGACATTTCCAGAGCTTTATGATAAACTAAACCAAGCGCATTATTCCACAGCTAGAGCTCCTGTGTTAAAAATCTGATTTTACCTACTCACTACACTTTTGCAAAGAAAGTGAATAACTATGTTTCCCAAATGTCCACTTATTTCTTAAACACCTTCCTGAATGCAGCCTGGATATGACATTGTGCTGATTTTCTTTTCCTTTGTACAGTATGCTTGTGAAGTGTGGGTGACTACTAATGCAGCCCAGGGACACATGGCCTGGTCAGTGAGGTGTGTGAGGGTACTCAGGATTAATAAATGAGAAGCCTTGGAATTCTTGCTGGTCCAGGTTGGCTATAAGCTCCTGATCTGCAGGTGTCAGCAGTGGGGGGTTTCGTGTGAAAAAGCGATCAAAGTTCTCCGCATCGCGCCCACACTGCCATGGAGAGGAGAGAAATGGTGGGTGTATGGAGTGAGTTTAATGAAAGATGAGTTAGGATAAAAGGACAACAACAACAAACAAAGAGAAAAAGAGAAATACAACTAAAAACATGGCATCAACCAATCAAATCACGTGGATTTCCATTGGTCTAAATGAAAGCAGTGATATCTCAGCTTCATCATTGGTGACTGCACTCACAAATTTCAGCTCTGCATTTGTCAGAGCAGTGACCAATGGCAGGTGATGGTTGGGTTCAGGTGATGAGCGATCTAACAGCTTCTATAACTTACCGTGAAAGTTTAACTAAACAAACTTTTTTTTCCCCCTTTCTATGCAATTTCTAAAAGAAAATGAATAAACCATAAAGCCATTAATAAACAGAATTGTGCACATGTGTGCAATATACTTACAGATTTCGGTTTGAAAGGTGGCTGGACTTCTTTGTTTTCTAGTTTTTCCCAGTCTATATAGCGGAAGAAGGCATGTTCCTTGATGTCCCTCTCTCCCTCTGGACCACAGCCGAGACGCTTACCTGGGTGTTTGGTCATCAGCTAAAAACACAGGCACACATTATACTTTCAATACTTGCTTTAGATAAAACATAATATTGCCACTGCTGTGCACCATAGAAATTTGGTACAACCATAACAATAAACCTATGGGTTGGAGTAAATTAAGAGTCAGTGTTTTTTGTGTCTTACATTTGACTGTTGTAGCTTTGCACATGGTATAAACCCAAAATATGTAATGTTTTTTTTCTTGTCATCTTCATTTTATTTGTCAAAGTACATTAATTTTTGAACAATAAAACTTTGTAATGTTTAGATTTTTCTCTCAAAATTTCAAAGACATTCTGCTTTGAGGACACCAAGCAATTCACATTTTATGCCATTTGTTTGTCAATTTTAGTTAACATCTTGCTCAGCCCTGCCTATAATATTGTTCGTCTTGCTAAAATATGAATAGATGCTGTAAAATCTTAGTGAATTTTACTGCGTTATTACTGCGATCGCAGAAATGTAAACAACCTTTGCAAAAGGCTCTGATACAACCCCAAACCATCACAGATCCTGGTTTTCCAGTCTTTCTGTTGCTGAAGGTCTGAGTCATTTCATTGTTTGATTATTAATTATTATAATGATATTTGGTACAGCAGAAGAAAAAATATGGAAATCCCTTGCAATTCTTCCTTAAATTTCTTTTTTTACATATTTGAAAGATTTTTCTCACATTTATTGATAAAGCCGAGGTACATTTGTCCATCTCTGCTTCTAAATCTTCTTTTGACATCACCCATTGGAAATAACATTTTTTTTTATAACGAGTTTTTTTCTCTCAACTCTTTACTAGCGTCGAGTTTCCCACATACCAAATGTTTCGGGAATGTTTTGTGGACCTGAAATGTAAGCAGGGATATGAATTAACATATAACATTTTTTTTTATTGATATTATTTCCATAATGTTAAAGTGTTTTCTAATTAGGGGTTGTACTACTTAGTTTGATTCTGAACTTCATTCAGAGAGAATATAAATATTTATTTATGTGTAATGTTCCCTTAAGAATAAAAAAGTAAACAAAAATAAAATAATAATTAATTTATGGACATAAGCAGTTTGACTGAACGGCTGAAAAAATAATGACTTCCTGTGTGGCATAAACTAGACTAAACTAAATTAGTTGTACATGTCTCTGAATTTTTGTTTTGTTTTTATTGTAGAGAATGTACAGATGTGATAAAATGTGTTCTGGATTAGAAATTGGTTAGAATTGCTTACCCAACCTTTAAATTCAGTATGCTTAAGAAACTAATGTGTGTATAATATATATATATATATATATATATATATATATATATATATATATATATATATATATATATATATATATATATATATATATATATACATACACACACTCACACACACACATACACGCACACACACACGCACACACAGGCAAACATACATGCATGCATGCATGAATGCTTTTAAGTGTGTGCTCTCACCCCCTTGCAGATAGCAACTGCTTCTTTGGACATGGACTTCGGGTAAGAGACATGCTGCTCCATGATTGACTGGAACAGTTCATCTTCATCTTCCCCATCGAAGGGCGGCTGCAGAGGCACAAGTACACCTCAGAATTTTCAGGTTTTTATATTAAATATTTCAGTTTTGAAATGTTAATACAATTAAAGTATTCAAACCTGTCCAGCAAGCATTTCATAAAGCAGTACTCCAAAGGCCCACCAGTCTACAGACTTCCCATAAGGCTGATAGGCTATGATCTACGAAAAGAGAGAACCAGCTATCGTTCAGATGTAAAAAGATATGTTAAAAAAAATTGCCTTTTTCTTTTTTTTTAGAAAAAGCCTTGTCACCTCTGGAGCGATGTAATCTGGTGTGCCACAAAAAGTCTTAGTGGTTATGCCATCCAACATGTTCTCTTTGCACATGCCAAAGTCTGCGATCTTTATGTGGCCTTCAGAGTCCAGCATCACATTGTCCAGCTTCAGATCCCTGCAATCATACAAACATGGAATAAAATATTTACCTGCCTCTTTACTGAAATAACTATCAGGAGTGGAGAACAAAGTTATTTCAAAAACTGACTCACCTGTACACTATGCCTTTGGAGTGAAGGAAGAAGAGACCAATGGCGATCTCTGCAGCGTAGAACCTGAAACACACAACATTTGCCACAAATGCTTCTGTTTATTTATGCAAGTAGTAATAATAATAAAATAATAATGGATTCTTTATATCGCACTTTTCTGACTGTAGGGCTGTGGTAGGGGTGGATGATCCTCTAATATCTCACATTTCTGGCCTTTTGATTATGTCAAAACTTATTGTTCAGCTGTTCTAAAATGTGATATTTTGTGGAAGTGTTGAAATGTTTTTAAATCACCAGTTAAAATATATCAATATCAGAAAAAACTTAAAAAAAAAAAAAGGAGCAAGTATTTCCTCCATAGACAAATCACAGTGAAGCAGTGGGAATTAAATAGTTTTATAAAGAATAACAGCAACAGAAAAGCAGTGGAGAAAAAAAAAAAACACTTGTCAACAAACTTTCAACGTCGACATGAACTGACTTAAATTAACTAAAAGTAAGTAGAACCGATACAAGAACATTGTTTATATTAAAACGTGATCTCTACTCTCACACCTTTTACGGTCTCAGTGATTAACAGGACTTGTTTAGGTAAAGAAATGTTTAGGTGAATTGCTGTATTTATTCACTTTGTTTAAACAAGCAACTGTTGAACCGCTGCAGTTTAGTCCAAGAGTGACTCTGTTTGAAAGAAAATGCTTGTTTCTAACGTCATACCATGCTTTTATGTGCTGAAAGCACGTAAACAAGCTAATTTTACTTTTGTGGTTATAACAGATCTTTCCAAACCTGGACAGCTTCCTCCACACATAAGTACCTTGGTAAAATGTTTCTACCCCTATTTGGCAGGTAAGGTATCGCAGTAAAAGCGACTACAATGGTCTCATACATGAGATTCAGAGACGAGCGTTAGCATCAATTTGTTTCACTTTCAGTTGCAGGGTGCTGTTAAATCACAGACCCGGATCAGAGCAAAACCATCCAGCTTCTCCCCCTTTAGCTCCACTCAAGGTCACATCAGGCTCAAGGACAGTGCCAGGAGAGGCAAATGGCTGTGGTAGATTTATACAGTAGATACTCTCTCTGTCTTTATTTGCAGTAGTGTGCTGATAACAAGAGCATCTTGCTGGTTAAGTGCAGTCAACTGAAACTTACAATACTTGAAAAACTAATTAAGAAAAGGAAAAAAAGGCTTGAAAATCAAGTACATCATCATTGTGTGTTGCTGGGAACTGGGAAGGAACTGCTGGTAGCAACGGAAACCCTTCAGGACTGTAAGCTCTCTCATATGGTAATAACCTGAGCCAAGGGTTATTGAGAGTATTTCATGTCCAAATTTGCATTTGCAAGGAAGTGTAAAACCGGAGGACTGATCTCACAGGCGATGGGATGGCAGAGAGATGAGTGGCCCGCAATGAAACCAGCTGGTCATGGTTGAGAAGGCAGCCGTTTTATCGTATCCATGTCATATTTTAAGATTTCAGACATTTCATTAATGACTTATGAGAATGTGTTCAACTTATGAATACAGAGCAAATATTTATTTACTCTAATTATGCTTTAATTCATATCCCAAATGAATTACTGATTAAATCATTTGTGTTGAGGAAATTATTTTGATAACGTGAAACTGCTTGATCCTATTTCAGAATAGGGCTGTTCGATTAATCGATTTTAAATCGTAATTGCGATTATGTAATTAGAACGATGTTGAAACATGAAAATCGTAAAATCGATTTTTCACTTTTTTTATATTTTTTTTTTACCTTGTCTGCACACATATTAATGATTGATGGAAATACCTCTCAATACCTGCGACAAGTGCCCCATCGGAGAGGGACATTACACACCTCTACCTCCTTCGTGGGTTGCATTATTATTTAGCATGCAAAGACCCAGTTTAGTTTAATTAGAAAATGTCTTGTTTTATTTAATTGGAAATATAACTTACTGTATGTTTGCAAGTGCTGATTTGCTGATTTTCTTTTTCAGAGATAAAACTTTATATTTTATTATATTTTTTTAAACTTTTTTTAAACTTATTTTACAGAGTTTTGCACTTTATTCATTCATTTTTGGTTTAATAAGAGCAAAGTTTGCACTTAAAGCCCAATGGGGCAAATGTTCAATAAAAAAACAGCATATTTGAAATAATTTCTTTGCCTTTTGTCAATTCACAAAATAATCGTAATCGAAAATCGGATTTTGAGAGAAAAAAATTGAGATTTTATTTTTGGGCAAAATCGAACAGCCCTATTTCAGAAATGTTCTCCAATCCAGTCCTCCAGGGCTGCTGCCCGGCACTTTTTAGATGTTTTCCTGCTTCAACACACCTCATTCACCACCAGCTTCCCATCGAGGTTTGCACAATGTTGTTAATGATATATTCTTGTGCTGGAACAGGGAACTATCAAAAAACACGCAGGATGATTGGTCCCTGGCGGACATGGTGTGTGTCTGTTTGTCCATACTCACACAGCATGGGGTTCTTTGAACTTGCCAACCTGCTGGATTTGGTACATAAGGTCTCCTCCATTGATATACTCCATGACAAAATACAACCGGTCCTGTTAGCGAAGATGAAGTAAAAAGAGACAGGAATGAAGATTTAAAAAAAATAAATGATGCACACAAGATGTTAATAAAACTGTTTTTAATGTGCCCTACCATGGTTTGGAAACATGAGTGCAACTGAGTGAGGAAAGGTGGTTTTCCAGAAAGAGCGAGGACTCTCTTCTCCACCATGGTGCACTCCACATCATCATCTTGAATCACCACATCTTTCTTCAAGATTTTTACGGCATATAACTCATCCGTACCTTTCCTCTCAGCCAACATCACCTGCATGGAGTCAGCAAAATAAATAAATGGGCTTCAGAGTAAGAAGTAGTCGTTTTCATCATAAAACAACATTTTCCCAACAACATGCTTCACCTTTCCAAAGCTGCCTTTACCCAGAACCATGATGAAGTTGAAGTCTGACAGTTTGATGCGGTCCTGATTGCCATTACTGTCGTATTTCAATACAGAAGAAGAAGAGGAAGAGTCTGTGGGCTTCCCTGGGCCCACTTTTGCTCTCTGGAGAGATAGGGAATTACACGGAAAGACTGTGAGGTAAGGAAAAGATAAGCAGAAACACATTGTGGATTTCCACTCCTCTGTATCTCACCTCAAATTTTTGTCGGAACTCCTCATTACCATCTTCTCCATCTGGCTGGACGGGAACATTAAAGTATTCTCCTTCTTCTTGAGACAGCAGCTTAAACCTAAAGCCGAGAATAAAAACAGAACAATGCCAATCAAATTCAAGGTTATCACCATACTGCGACAAGTTACCCTCCTCGACCTCCTGCCTTTGTCATGTCTGTCTATACTAGGAATGGGCGATATTTTACCGTTCACGATATACCGTCAAAAAAAGTCCCCACGGTAAGAATTTGTCATTGCGCGGTAAAAACGATAAATTCCCGTTGATGACGTTTTTGTGTAAAGCCTGAATTATGGTTCTGCGTTAAATCCACGCACAACGTACGTGTGCGTGAAAGAAGGAAGGAAAGAAGGAAGGAAGAAAGGAAGGAGCCTAAAAGAAAGAAAGAAAGAAAGAAAGAAAGAAAGAAAGAAAGGAGCCTGAAAGAAAGAAAGAAATATATGAGCCAGAAAGAAAGAAAGAAAGAGATTATGAGCCTGAAAGAAAGAAAGAAAGAAAGAAAGAAAGAAAGAAAGAAAGAAAGAAAGAAAGAAATGAGCCTGAAAGAAAGAAAGAAAGAAAGAAAGATAGATATGTGCCTGAAAGAAAGAAAGAAATATATGAGCCAGAAAGAAAGAAAGAAAGAGATTATGAGCCTGAAAGAAAGACAGACAGACAGACAGACAGACAGACAGACAGAAAGAAAGAAAGAAAGACAGACAGAAAGAAAGAAAGAAAGAAAGACAGAAGGTGGAGTTGAATTGTTTTTTTTTTAATTTTTAATCGTCATTTTTATCGTTATCAGGATAAATGCCAGAAATTATCGTGATACATTTTTTAGTCCATACCGCCCATCCCTAGTCTATACACTATCCTCTATCTTGGAATCTCACCATCCATCTATCCCTTGTTTCTGTAGCTCTGAGATCCCGAAGGACAGTGATCCCATGAAGTCATTCCTGCTGGTCAAGTCCCAGTCCCAGATCTCCACTGACAGACGGCGGTCTTTGTCACATTCTTTGAGTTTACTGGGAAATCACAAGACAGGGGAGGGCATAATCATATTAAAGATATCGTTCAGTAAACGGGTGAAAAAAAACAAAAAACATTTCATCTCATTCTTTAAAATTGCTCTTAAGAAAATGTCAGTTTTTCATGCCTGCACCTTCTTGAGAGGACACAGTCACCCAGAATAGCTCCACAATAATGAGGAAAAACAGGGAAAAGAATGAGGACGGGGTCACTTCTCCAGCTAGCTTTGTGTTTATGGGAGTGAAAACGAGGTTGAGATAAGATCCCTACAACAATTCCTAAATATAAGATGCTGAACAAAACTTATCCATCGCATGACCCAGGATGAAAAATGTCTCACAATGTGAATGTCTCGTTCCAGGTGGGGTTGAGGCAACATTTAATGGTCTTCGTCTTCTGCTTGCTCTCACTCTTGGGGTCTGGGATCAGCTTGAGCTTGACGTACGGGTCCGACAGGCCATTTGGGTCCATGGGCACCAGGTTCTTCGCCTCTTTGACTGTGAAGGGTTAAACATATTGAATTAAAAAAAAGTACCAGAAGAAGTACAGATCCCGTGATAACACACACCTTTTGACCATTAGATCAAGTATTTGGCCTTCACAGAGGGCAGCAGGAGGTAAACCTGCAAACGTAAGCTCAAAACACCCCCGTCCAAAGTCTGAAGTCTGTCTGTCCTAAATAACTCTACATCTAAGAACACTTAACAGTTTAATTTTTGTTTAAAAATCAATGCGCAGCTGTCTGGGAGGGAGAGCCGGCACATGGACACATTTACCAGAGGAGATGTGGGTCAATCATTGGATCATTGAACGACTAATGGGCTTTCCGGTTTTAGTCTTCGGCTAATAGACCACTTTTTGTGTGTGTGCATGTGTTTGACAGAGATAAAAAGTGAAAATGAACAGAGTAACAGACAGAGAGCGCTCACTAGTGACGGTGAGAGTTTCCTCAGTGATTTGGGCCGAGATCTGAATGCGTCCTCGCCTTTCCGTGTGATCTGTCCCACACAGACTCGGGACGTTGGCAACACAGCGCTTGTGGATGTTCATCATACAATCTGAGCATAAAAAAAAATAAAATACATCAGTTAATTTAGTTCATACATAACAAATACTATTTAAAACAAAACAATATGGACAACATACAGACACCCTGTGTTTTTAAAACTACGACTAACAGACAGAGGGAGCTCTCCAGCCATCTAGGAATGTCAATTACTTTTACAACTGACTTTCTCCAACTGGCAACAGTCCAAATCTCCATAACCCCAGTTTTAATACAGGCCTTTCTTGAAGTATTTCTCAGACAGCAAGGTTTTATCTGAGGTGTCCATATCGTGGATTTAAGCTCTGCTTCTTCAATACCTGAATCTGACCCCAGTTACTGTATCTTATGATAATGCATCAGAGTGGATTCCTCCACCTGTGAGCCAATCATTTAAGTTACATGCTAGCGCCAGGTTTAAGCAGGGCCCAACGCATTAGATTGTACCCACAAAACGTGTGATCATCATCATGGCTATATTCGATTCATTTTTGTGGTTTATTGTGAATTTTCTTTTTTGCATAAGGGAGCACCACTAACTTCACAACTCAGTGTTAAATTAAAAGGGAAAAAAAATTTGTACTATAATTGCAATTCATCCAACCTCATAACAACATGACATAAAAACACAAGACATGGCTGCGCTGTTGCAGAGGTGATTTAAGGTTTTATGCAGTCTTGTCATTTGTGCCTGGTACGCATCACCATAAAGCCCAGATAGTGTATTCATTTATCTCGCCAGCCTTGAAAGAACTCCACCCACGGTTGGTGTCAAAGACTGAGCTGATGAATACTAAAGTAAAAAGACCACATCTCAAACTGGTAGCACCCTTTAGGTGAAACCGCACATTATATTTTTGTTCCAGATTCCATGTTTGGTTTGGTTTTTATCCTCCTTAGATAACTCTACTGTAGCAACAGAGCTGTGCAAGTGGGCTTCGAGAGCTCGGGAAAAGCTTGTAAAAAGAGCAGAAAATTGCACGCCATTTGTTCTTATATTACAGATAAAGTGGGATCCTCAACTATCTCCTGCACCCGAGTCTTTGCCTTCTTCGTAGCCATCTTTCTTCTTCCTCTGCTTTGAGTGGATTTAATTTCTTGCACTGCTATGACTTTAAAAACCAAAAATATTACTATAATTTGATCTACATCTAAATATACAGTAGTTTAAGATTAATGAGCAATTTTCAGTATATCCACTAGATGGGATGCTGGTTTGATGCGCCGCTCTAATCAGTGTGTGGTTCTGCAGAGGTGGAGTGGGAGAGCTTTATCACTCGCTGTCTGTTCTATTAAACACAGTCTGACATCTTCAAGTGGAAGGTCTCAACACACATCACTCATTCATACAACTTTATATCAGGCTCACTCACCTACACCAAACATTAAATCTTTATACTCTTTAAAGAGGGATGGCACACACACGAGCTCTTGATGTAGCGAAGTAACATGGTGACTTGTGACTCATCAGAAGGCTTTAGGAATTTAAGGACTAGTTCGCTGTTTTTTCTATATACGGTATTAAAAAATGGTAGCCGAGAGAAAAAGGTTTAACTCAATTTTATTTGTGTTACTTTCTATCGATTGTAGTTCAAATGAGCATCACACAAACGCTGGAATAAATATATGCATTTGTTGTCATCCTTTTCTGTCTTCATGCTCTATATACAACTTGTGATGTTTGTAATTTGGAAATGCGTATTTATCATTCAGAAACAATCATGTAATGTACTTATGAATTGCACTTGAAAGAAACATATGTTGTGCGTTGATAAACGTATATTGATAAAAGCCCAAGCGCATTTGTGAATAATCTCTAATAACCTTCTCCAGTATATTAATGAGGAAGCTGAGTCAAAGTCCATCACAGCATCTGCTGCAAACAAGTGCAATGAGGAAATGTTTACCCGCTGCACTATACTGGTCTTAGCTGAATAAAGCATTGTGGAGCATTTCCCTTTTGTGTGAGCTATAAATGTAGTAAAACTGAAGTAATTAAAAGAACATGACTGGGTGGATTACTGTAAATGATATAAGCCATCTAAATTCAGGCAGAAAGCCTGTTTTAGATTAACTTTGGTCCAGAAACACCCTCATATTGAAAACAATATGCAAGTCAGGACTGGAGAGAAGTAATTTCTTAACAGATAAAGATCAAAATGAGGAAAAAGTACAAAACGGGGAACTTTCAACAATTAGAAAATGTTAAAATGGTTATATTTGACGACAGGGATGATGGTGCTGCCTGATTTCACAAAAGCAATATTACACCAATATTACACCAACGCTCTTCATAAATAATTCTATTTTAAAGTTTTGAGCAGCATCACTGTAGCGAGGAATGGGATCCTACACCACAGCCTGCCGAGCACCAGCTCAGACATGTGAGGAATGGATGCGTTGAGATGACGCAGACCACAACAGCTGTGATTGTTCCAGCTTTGACCACTGATAAATCAGATAGATGATTGCTGTCAGTTTAATAAACGTAAGTGTTCAACATCCCAGAGAATAAAGCACTCATATTTTTTAATATTATTCTAGAAAGGTGATTCACGTTGTAAACAGGATTTTAAATAACCTAAAATAATATGCTTAAGGCCACTGAAACACAACAGTTTCAAACCAGCCAGCACACACAAATCTGTGTACGTACGGTCGCATTTCATGCCCTGGTGTAGCAGCCCGTACAGGAGGGAGCCACAGTGGTCGCAGAAGGTGGGGCTGGAGTAAGTGTGGACCTTAAACTTGTGTTTACTCCGAGGATCCTGCAGAAAAAGAAACAGCAGATGAGACTCTTGGCTTCAGCTTTGCAGAAGAGTATTTCAGGAGGATTCTTACATTTGTGTGGATTCTGTTCAAATATTTAAAAACTTCAAGTTCAGGGAATGCCAGCTGGCATTATAGGTTGTTGGTGAAAGATTTACTCAAAAAATTCATAATAAATCTTTATTTTGTTTAAAGGTTAAGGGTGTTCAACTAGGTACATTTATTTTGTTTACTTCACATCCAGAAACATGTGGATGTCTAAAAGAAAATCCATCCTTTTTCAATACCCACTGCATTAGTTTGTATCTTAGCTGTCATCAGTTGATAGGCAGGATGACACAGAGATGTCCCAGTTGAGACTCCGCTTCTTCTTCTTGCCGTCAGGTGATCAAACTAACCACCATGCTCTACTAAATGTATTCATTTTGAAAAAGATGAATGCATTTAGGCAGCAGGGATTGGCTCCCATTGAGCCATGTCAGCTAAGCCAATAATAAGGTCAGCTGCTGGTGCTGGGTGATGACGGCTGGCTTGCTTTTCATCATAGAGACAAAGCTGATGTCTGGCATCCCCTGCAGGTTGGTGAAATACTTTAGAACCAAACTGGGAAACTATTTCCTTTTAAAACCGTTTGAAAATACTTGGGCAATTAGAACGATGTTAATAAATGGAATTGTGTATAGACAAATTTAGAATATGCACAAAAACAAAGATGGAGTAGTTAGAGATTATTACAAATCAACCTTTGACTTTCAAATTCATGCTGACAGTGACTCACTAGTGAGTGAGGAATATTGGCTCATTAACCTGAGTCAGCCAGGCGGCACATTTCCTATTTACTGACATGTCCTAACATGATTTGGGGCTGTCGTGTCAGCAGCGGAGAAGGCCAGGGGTTATGTCTCTGTGTGAGTGTTTCTAGCAACCTGTACAAAAATCTAAAGCCAGTACCGGCCATACTCGTGTTCGTAATGGTCTTGAGGCCATCATTTACCGGCCGAACAACTGACATGCATCACAATATATTATCTGACTAAAAATAAGAATTGAGGAATAAAACAGAAATGTGCATGAATCTTTCTGTGTCTAAACTTTCTTTACTTACATCAGAAGCGGGTCCCTTGTCGGCCCCCGGACATGAAAAGGTGACGAATTCATGACAGCGCTTATGAACCACAAAACAGCACACTGGAAAGGAAAAGGACAGAGGGAAATATTAAGTCTGACTTCCTTGCATAGCCACTGCACAAAACAGCACAAATGTGAATAAATCAAACATTGATGTGGCACAAGCCACTCCACAATAAGCAGCTAAAATTTCAGGATTTCTATTTGAAATACTGTTGCTCAGTTAAGATGGCTAGATATCTTATAGATTCAACCGTGCACAATCGCACCCCTAACATTACCCCCCGCTTTAGCACCTATAAATGGCAGCAGGCTCTACGCCTTTTGTTTTCAGTGCAGGTTCCTTATCCCAGCTTGACATCCATCAATGAAGTAAGTGACTAAAATAAAGACTTTTGATACTTTCAGACATGACTACCGATTACCTTTATAAAAATAAATCAACCTAAATTAGAGTGACAAGAACTGCTTACGATTTCAAAATGCTCACTCATTGGTGATAAACATTTAATATATAAATATTTATATATATATATATTTTTTTTAAATCAAGAACCTAGCCTATAAAAAAAACAAAACAAAAAAACCCCCCACAATTTTCATGTCTTCAACCTAACATGTTGAAAGCATTGAAAGCACACATTTTGTCCAAGAAACTTTTATGTAGTTTGAAGAAATAAGTAATTCCTACATTTCTGATGATTTTACTTAAATGACTGTGTTGCTCAGTCCATGTCGTAATGGAGAAATTCGATTCATTAGGTCAGTTGACATCAAATCTACTAAGAGTTTTAAGGTACTTGACAGTTCTGTGCTGCCCTGCTCTTTCTAAAACTGTATTCAACTTGTTTGATGGAAAAGCAAACTTCTTTTTTCTGTTTTTAGCATGTAATAAATGTATTGTTGTTCTTTTCCTTTTTAAAACATTAGACTTGAAAGTTGCCACTATTGCAAACAACTTATTTGTAACTTTCCGTCTTGAAATCTGAAGCAATACTTCTCAGTTTTATTCCGAGAAACTCGTTTCATTATTTCTTGTAAATTCAGAGCATTTAAAAATACCATGCCCACGCCCGTTAATGCAAACCATTAAATATCCCATTTTTCACCAGGCCTGGCTTGCATGCAAAATTTGGTTTCTTTTGGGGCACGTTTAGGGGGGCAAAAAGGCCCTCCTTACGTTGCAAAAAGAAAGAAAGAAAAAAGAAAGAGAAAAGAATTCCTACAGATACAATAGGGCCTTCGCACTGTAAGTGCTCGGGCCCTAATAATGCATTGTTTATTTGTTTGTTTACATGACATAAGCTGAATAGAAACTTCACCTTGATACACAAAACGGTTTGGGTTTTCTTAATGCAGCACAATGTAACTTTCAGCTTTTGATGAGTTTGGCGGCTCCTTTGGACAAAAGCGGTAGTGCTTTACCAGAAAGAACTACATTTCCCATGAGCACCAGCGCGTACTGCTGGAAAGATCCTGTCCCCGTCGCAGGCATTTGTTTTGATAGTGAATGAAATAAGACGGGACAGACTTTCAAAACTACTTTTCTGTTTTCAGCGGTCGTTTGCAGGATGGATAGCAAAGAGGTAATGTACGGTATCTATTTATGGCTAAACAATATAATATGATATATAAGTTCAACTTGGATTTATTAGTGAAGTGTTTCAGCGAGATAATGCGTCGCAAACTACAAACGTTTTTTTAGAGGGACTTCGTCATAAATTAGTAGTCCAACATAATTACTGACAAAATAAAAAAATACTTTATAACCTATGAATAACTGAATGCCCATTCCTTATATTTTGCAGATCAGCCCTGCACAATTTTACAGTTGAAAAATACTAGAACCCAAGACGAATCCCCTGTATGTGAAAACATTCTAGAACTCTACATTTACATATGTTTCATAACAATTCTGTCTCTGTGAGTGAACGCCGGGCCAATGTTTATTCATTTATATATATGCTTTTTTTTTTTTTCTGGGCATTTAGCTTGGTACTCTCCCGCTTTCTTTTTTTTGCCTCCTCCGATAAAACTTTAATTTTCTTCGTTTTTCTTCGAGGGGGGAGTGACGTATGCCGTAAAGCAGTCAAAGCCGTAAAAATGTGTAGTTTTTTTTAGTGTGGAAGGGTTCCTACCATGCACCTCAAAGTTACAAAGTGCCAGTGAAAGTGATACAGACCCCCTCAGACCATGACAGAGATGTCATTAAACCTGTTGGAAGTTCATGTACCATCACAATGACTCTGGAAATATGATATTATGGTAGAAAAGTTACATAGTGCTGCTTTAAGTGTATTTCACATTCATGACAACTGTTTTATGTGCTTCATCAGGCTAAATCATATAACTATCGTGCAGTTACAGACTGCAGCAAACAAGCTGTGGGCTGGCCTTGTAGGATTCAGAGGAGAAGGCTGGGTTAGCCACCTCCACCCCTGCGCCGTTCCTCACTCCCGTGTCATTCACAAGGTCCAGCTGACGGCTGGAGTCCTATCACTGCTGTGAGCTTTTCAAACTGTGCCACCCATAGATCTTTACACGTAGATGCCTCACTGAGCGCTGAATCTCACGACCCCGCTGTCGCCATCTTGCATGTAGCAAAAAGTCTCTGCCCCATGTTATAAATAAATGTATTGCTTGATATAAATGTTTATTTCTGTTACAAAATTGGACATTTTAACATTAGAGTTAATGGAGATTCCAAAGGCCTAAAAAAAACTGACTTTAAAACTACCTAATGAAAACCTATGGATGACATCACAGAGGCTTTGTCTACTTCCCTTTAGACAGTCTATGGTTCATGTTCATGAAAATGATAGATATTCAAATGCGTTATACTGTATACTGTAAATGGATGGAGGGACACAACAACTGTATTCCTATAAAAGTTTTGAGATAATTCAATCATTGTATTGATTAACTAAAGTTCCATAATATCTTATCTTCATGTTGGACATCATGTGTTACTGTTGCAATAGCCCTACTTGATTTATCCTGTTTAGATAAAGCATTGTTATTAACTTTTTTGGATAATGTAGATGCTATCTTTTAGCAGTCTGCACTTCAATTGCAAATATTCAATTTGAAAACAACATCAACCCAACCCCCCCAATAATATTGGCATCGATATCATTTATCTCAATTAAAATGCTCAACGCTGTGAGGTATCATGATCAGTTATGTTGTTTTACTTGAGGGGTTGAAACATGGTTTTACAGCAACTCACTGCTGAACAGAGTCTTTCACATCATCAGGAATAATGCTGTTATTGTTTGACGTATACATGTCTGTCACCTGACACAGCTGGCTGAATGTTATCCAGTCATAAGCAATAACACATGGATTCAAGGACAAATGGATGATTTCCTCTTCCTGATTTGCATGGTGGTTGGCAAACAACCCGGTTAATTTCTCTTGCGTCAGTTTAAGTAGAACGCTGCAGTGACACATCCAGGCGGTCTCATGAACATTCAACAGTTTAAGCCAGCGCAAAAGTTCGTCAGAGTGCAGAGTTCATTTTTGGTGATTCATTTTGCAGCATTTTTACTAGTAAGCTTGCTGCTTTATTTCATGATTGTGATGTTTTTACTGTAATTATGCACCCCCATGACAAACACTTCATAAAGTGTTTACTGAGTCAGTCAGTGACTACAGAGTTAATTTTCTTAAGATTAAAACTGCAGACTGTGCAGGAAGGCCTTTTTAAAAAATAAATAATTTTGCAATGATAAAAATCCCTTGCATTGTCAGTGGTAATTATATATATATTTTTAATTAGAGTGATTGGCAGCACCATGCTTATGTGGCAGAGCTGCTCTGACTCTGGTTGCAACAGCACCCTTAATGGTACGTAAACCATACATCACAGCTGCACATAAAGGTGGTGAAGAGTCGAACTGGCTACTTGTGGCAGGTTTCTTTGCCAACTATCTTGCGCAATACAGTGTGAGGAAGTACACACCCACACCCACACCCACTTAAGGTGAAGACCACTCTATGAAAGTAAACAGAACCATTAACTTTTCCATGAAAATGACCACCAGGAAAACTGTTCAACAAGAGGATGAATTAAAGGGGACCAATTATGAAAAACAATTTTTTTCTTGCTTTAACATATATAAAGTGGTCTCCCCTCAGCCTGCCGACTCAGAGAAGGAGGAAAGCAACCAAATTCTGCAGTGTCTGTACAGCCGCCCGGATGAGCCGTCCAGTGTGATGTGGCTTCTACGAGCCGTTCAGATTCTGCTCCCTTTCGTTACGTAACCAAAATGCAAACCACGCCCACAACTAAACATTGTGTCCTTCATAACTGCTTACGAGCGTCCGACTATCGCGTCACACTGAGTGACATCGGAAACTCTCTGTCCATCTCCCTCCAGCCAGCTACCACTTTATTGAGGTTTTTGTAGTGAAATGAGGAGGTACAGTATCATAGAGATAACTTCTCATTTCAACTAACTGGATCAGCCGTTCCTCATCTATGACTGTCTCCGACAGCGCTTTCAACCGGCTTTCAACGCGAGCGACAGGAAGAAAATAGAAGCGGGGCGTCCGACAATGTCAGCTCAAAACGGCGCGCCGCGTCACACCGCGTCGCTCGCGGCTAGTTAGGACAGTCAAATAGAAAATAAAGCAATGGAATTGATTTTGTCGCTGACGCTCGCTCGCATCGGATGCAGTTATGACACGGTGTAACTCCACCAGCCGGAGCTTCCGTCATTTTTTCGTAGCGGTGTATCGCGTCATTCGGGCAGCCAATCAGCACAGAGCCTCATTATCATAGCCTCCCCTCCCACTCAGAATCCCTCATAGATAATGAGGTTAGAGAATGGGATGATAAAGACATGGTTTAGAGGCTGAATTTCTAATTTATTTAGCAAAAACAATCAAAAGCTTGTTTTTAAGACATTCAAAGCCTTTAAAATAGTTATTAGATGCCATACTAGGTCCCCTTTAACATGCAGTTCACCAATTTGTTCAATTAGATCAATCAATTCAAATATGCCAGAAGGTAAATTGTGACAATAATCAAGAGGAAATTTCAATAGTCTTCGTAAGTTACTCCTGACAATCTTTTGTGGTAGGTCCTAAGTAAGTTGGGGGAATCTGAACCCAATACTTTATTGCACATTGTTAGAGGGCATTCAAACTGCATGGTTTCCAATCATGAACATTTACTATGAGCCACCTCCATTCTCAAGAGGATTAAAATCTGAGCTCTGAAAGAGCCACTCCAGGATCTTCATTTTGGTGTCCTTCAGAAGGTTTTGGACAGAAATACATATGAAATACATATTTCAGGTCATTGTCTTTTTTGGATGACCAACCCATTACCTTAAGCTACTGTAGACTGGCAACAGATGTCTTTCAATTACTCCCCAGAATATCTACATAACCCTCTTGTGTCCCGAATGGCATCATGACAAGGTTCCCTGTTCCTGAAACTGAAAAAACAGCCCCACAGCATGATGCTTCTACCATCATGTTTCAGTGTAAGAAATTCGTTTTTTGGATTAAAATTCCAAA
Source organism: Cololabis saira (assembly GCF_033807715.1). Classification (NCBI taxonomy): domain Eukaryota; kingdom Metazoa; phylum Chordata; class Actinopteri; order Beloniformes; family Belonidae; genus Cololabis; species Cololabis saira. Next base: position 26,323,416 of record NC_084587.1, read on the forward strand.
TACAAGTAGCACCCATCTGCACACACAGCTCAAGTTTGGACTCATTAGACCAAAGGGCAGAATGTCGTCCACATGATTTAGGAGCCCTAGCAAATGATCTCAAAAGGCAACTGCGATAAAGAGCACTCGCAACAGTCTTTATGAAACACCAAGTCCAGATGAATTCAGTTCAGCAAAGGTCATCTTTGAACACATCCACAGATTCTCATTGACATCTCTCCCTTCCCATAATAGTAAAAATGTACATTCATTCATACATATTGCCTGATGCTGATCCATACATCCTCCATTCTACAAGGGTTTGCAATAGTACCCAAGTACAAAATTAGGACACTTATTTCTACAAGAAATTTGTTGTAACTACGGCCAGTTCCTAAAAATCAATAACATGCTCACGAACACACACAGGGTGACATTACTTAGGTGTAATCTTAATTATTCACCTTTTCATTACATTTTCATGAAGCACCATGGCAACTGCAGGGAGTTTCCACAGGTTTCATGAAGTTCAGTAACACAGTGCTCATGTTTGTCCTCATGTGTGTGCTCCTTTATGCAGGACTAAGGCCAGGTTACATTAGGCAATTTTGTTTCAGACCAAAAACACAAACAGTAGTAGCTTTCGGAGAACTTGGCTGAACCCTATCTATATATAGCACCACATATAATGCAAATGACCTGAAAGACTGCAAGTAGGGGGAGTGCAAAATGAAAGAGAGAAAGATAAGACAGAGAGAACATGAGTTTTACACTTTTAAAAGTATGGGCATTTGTGGAAAGAACTTCAATGCACTGGTTGGGGGACTTGATTTAATGCTCCAGGTCAAAGTCAGGTTTAGGTGTGCACAACGGTAAGAGTTCATTTCAATTCTAAGTTTTGGGGAAGCAATGCATTATTTCAATGAGGAGCCGCACAGAGACGAGAATGTGTGTGTGTGTGTGTGTGTGTGTGTGTGTGTGTGTGTGTGTGTGTGTGTGTGTGTGTGTGTGAGAGCCACAGCTGGGTTTAAGGCAAAGGGAAGGGGGTGGAGATTTATTTATGGGGTTGCAACTAGAGCAGCCGAAAACATTGAAAAATACAGGTTCACTTAAAGCTTTCTGCTCATAAATCTCCTCCGTCACTGACACAACACTCACATACAGTATACACAACTGAAAAGACAGGCCTAGTGACCTGGCTGGGAGGTCTTTACTTTGTTGCTTAGCAACCAGGCTAAACCTTACAGTCGAGATGACACAAACCGCAACATTTTATCTGATTGACAGCAAATCAGACACTATCCAGAAAAAGATTCCTGCCATAAACAGCCAGGACGAACAGCATGACAACAGTTTCACATCAACAGGACTGTTGGGAAATTCCTCCATCTTGAATGGCTCCCAGCCTACACACCACAGATGGAGACACTCGTGATAATCATTCAGGCCTGTCAAGGCCTGAATAAAGACAAATACAACTGCTACTGAATTGATCTCTAATGCTGCATTCATGTCATGTCACAGTAATTACGAGCAACCTTTTCAGAGTGTTCACACCTTCTTTAGTGATGACTAAGCGCTGGAAATATCAGGAATTTCTCACTGCTAAGTTCTCTTACTTACGCAGTTATAAAAATCACTTCCAAAATGAAGCTTAGTTAATCACATAGCAAAATGGAAAAATAACTAAAAAGCATGTATATGCAGCTGGGTTACTTCTGTAAAAACAGCAGACATACTACACCTTAGCAGAGAAGATTTGGGAAATCTTTTATGGGTGCAACCAACATACTCAGCTCTGCTGCTCATCCCACAAATGCATGTTTCTTACAAAAGAGTAACCATTTAAAAGCGATATAAACAGGCTTTCCAGCAGTGTAAGATTAATTGTCAATAGGGGTGCAAAAATAAGTCGACATTGTTGACAAAAATCGATAATAAAAATAGTTGCCAACAAATTGAATTGTTCACTGTTCACAGCAAAAGAAAAATCTGTGCGGCATCACCTTACGTTCTTTCTCTGCTGAGAATTGCGTATTCGCAATAGCGTTCAGCTTCTATTGTGACCACTCGTGTTTTTCAACACAGTGAGCCGTAACCCTCCCTTCCCTTTCCTATCCCTGCTGAGAGTTGCAATGCGCGAAAGAGTGCGCGAAAGAGCAGCACCAGGTAAAAGATATGGCGGCGGCCAATGCAACACCACGGCAACTGGCAGTAAAGTTCATTTTTGAATGAAGTGTCCACGTTTCATGTATTTCATTTTTAATTAACACATCATTCAAACAACCTCATGTACAAATTAAAAGCTGAGAGCTAAATTAGAGCCAATTAATAATGAGGTTCATAATCCGATTAGTCATCTAATCATTTCAATGGTCGATGACTAATCGACTATCAGAATAGAATAATATTAGTTGCAGACTTAATTGCCAAGAAGCATTGTTACAACAAAGAAATAATCTACCAAATACAAATTTCCTTACTTTTTGTGCTAAGTTTTGAAAAGAAAGAAGACATTTTAACAAATTGGGTTCCAAACATCCATCATAACACTAAATTTGATCAGTCAGTCTCATAGTGTTCAGAAAGAGCAGTCTCAAAGATGCTTTACCAACCTGCAAAACTGCCCCATAGCTGCCAGATGTTCAATTACACCTGTGCTGGCTTTTAGAGCAACAGAGAAGAATTGGGACTCTGTTCATAAAAACTAAATAGCATTGGATGGTGCACAGAAATCAACACTCACTGATGCCATTATCTTCAACAGTATCAGGACCAGTACTAGTATTTCCTATAATGGTATCGGGAAAAACTGGTATTCTAAGATAATTGTAAGATCCCTATCTGACTACCATTCCCTTACAACACAGTTTTTATATCCACTACATTGTGAAACAACCAATGCATGAGATTATTTAAGTACATGAACCACCATATTCACTAGTTTGCCTCTATTATGTTTGTGGCTGCTTCAACCAAGAATGTCCACAGATTCCTTAAAGCAATGTCACAATTCTGATCATGCAATGTTCAAAGAAACAACACATCTGTGTTGAGTATCTTGGGTCCACGTGATATATGACATTGCTAAATCCTATATCCTAGACTGCAAAAAACAGCTAATTGGTATATTTGACAAAAAAAAAGATAAAAACAAAAGAAAACATTAGCCAATATTCAGATGTGTTTGCGCTAAACAGGATATTTAAGAACATCTACCTTCTTCATTCAGACGCTGACTGGCTGCTTCTGTCACCTACCTCTTCATTCCTATTTACATATTCAAACCTCTTAAAGAGCTGCAGGTACGAACAGTTTGGGTCAGGAGCCAGTTGGCAAGTCCTGACTGATATAGAACAGCGCAAACCAAAATATGTCCAGCTCTCTTGCCCCACCCAGCCCCGGACTCATGAAACAGAATCCATGACAACCAGTGATAGATCTAGCATCAATGTCTAAATCTCTGTGTTCCGCTGGGCATACTTATGTAAAGATTGATTTGGATATCTGACTACATGTTTTGACACCATGAAATCACAAAAACGTTGCACTGGGCCACAAACAAAAATAAGGGCAGGGTTCCAGCAACATATAACAAGATCTTTACATTTGTAATTTCCAAATAACTTCTGGAAGCATCAGCCTACTTAAAAATTAGCACACAGCAAAAATCTATCACCATTCCTGATTTATTACCAGTTAGGAATCTCTCAACCAATGGCAGCCAAAAGTGTCAAACTTCACCAACAACCAGATACAGTGATAGTCACCAGAGGCCTCCCCAGATCTACTCAGTTTTAAGGAACCAAGATATGGTTTTGTCTTACTGCCATGTTAAACAGATAATCTGGTGCCACTGTCACCACACTATGAACTGAAATGAAGAGAAAGAGGGCTTTGTTGTTGATGGCAGGATCTATTTGACCTGTCTTTTCCACCACACAGTGGAATGCAAATAAAAAGGAAGCAGAAATGGCTAGAAAGTAAGGCTGGGATTTAAATATTTGTTATGAGAAGGAAACAACAGGGACTAAACAAAACCTTTAGGTCATTTTGGAAATAGATTATACAATGTAAATGTAAATAATAAAGTACACCGTATTTTAGTGAAAATGCTTTACTAATCAATCATTCATTGAAGCATCATATGACCCCACTTAAAATAAATCTTAAGTATTGTTTTTAAGGATCAATAAGCAGGGGGGGGATTAACTATAATTCCTCTTCTGCTGAATTTCAAACCTTTAAGGGAGACCACTTTATTTATTTTTTTATTTGGATTCAATATATATTTGAATCAACAATGAAAGACAGCTGGTGCTGCAAGCTGTACAAGCTTTATTTTGTACTCTAGTGGGCTTTATTATCTTCATAGTATTGAATATGCTCAGCAGGGTGATGTTCTCCCAGTGTTGAATTAAGCTGTTGTCCCACTCCTTTTGGTGGTTATTCCTCCACAAAATACAGTGTTTTTACCTACTGGCTGTATAACCCAAAGGTAAATAGGTTGATCTTGCAGCAGATGCACGTTTTCTTGTTTATATATGAGAGTGAAGGTAAAAGTGCCCTACACCAGCCCTATTGACAGTCTAATCTAACAGACTTTATTAGGACCTGAGAGGGATTCTGTCACAGAGGACTAAAATCAGACAGTGAAGCACAGAGACAAAAACAGATGTCGTGTGTGCTTTTGATTAGGACTGCAACTAATTAGTCATCGACTATAGAAACAATTACTTGACTAATTGGATTAGTAATGGATTAGTAAAAGTTATTAAATGGCTCTTATTGAGCTCACAGCTTTTACATGAGGTTGTTTAAATGATGTGCTAATTAAAAATAAAGACAAGACAGATGGACATTTCATTCAAAAATACATGTTTTAATGAGCTTTGCTGCCAGTCGCAGTTCAGCAACAACTCCTGATCGCATCCAAAACACGTTTTTTCAGGTGTCATGCAGTAGACCTCCCCATGCACTAGATTTAGTCTCCATCCCATCAGCCCCCAATCCCCACCCACTGCCCCATAAGGGCCACAGCACGCATCTGCCTGGCCAGGAAGCACAAGACATAAAGGAGGAACCGGACCCACAAGGCAGGCCAGAGCCAAGATTTTGAGTTCTTGGTCACAGATTCAGGGTTTTGGTTCTCAGAGTTGTTTGTTTTTTATTTTCAATACAAATATCTGCTCCCCAGCAGGTCTCAAAATGAAGAACATACTATCTCGGAAGAACAAAATGTCAAAATCCAGAAGCAGTGTGTGATAAGCTTAGTTTGTCAAAGCACGTTTCACAGAAATAAAGTGACGTAACATTAGCAGTCTCTTACATCAATGTCGAGGAATTTCAGTCTGTTCGTTTCAGCCCATTGCCAGGGGCCTCCTTTCATACATATGTTTTCAATATGCTATGGAATCATGGGATTGACTTAGTTTTTAAATTTTGAGTCTGCATATTGGTTTACATACTACTAAACAATGATGTGGTGTGATATGTTATTTGGTGCTGTTCATCCATTATTGTATTTATTTTTGAGCCAGTGTGAGGATAAAATTACCTTCCATTAAGTCCTAACTACTGATACACAAAAACTTAGTAATATGAAGAAGAAAACTAATCTTCAGTTCTGAGACCAACCAAGAACTTTCCATCAGTAGTTACATTTTACATTTGCTTTTTGTGTGTGGGTTTCTGTGATCACAGCCAGTGTCTCCAACATCCATAATCACAATAACTATCTCAACCTTTATCTAACCTTTCATCCGCTGTTTCAATTGCTTATGAGTCAAACTACAAGCCAATTAAAGCCTTGAAAACAACACTGAGAATTAAGTACCATACTTTTCAAACTTGTTGAGGACATTCTTCATGAATCTGAGAAGCCGAGAATCTTGTTAATCAATATTTCCTTATTGTATCATTCTTATTACCCCGAATGACCCAGCTCTCCACAGACAGCGTAGAAAATAAAACTATAAACAGTTATTACAAGAGAATTTGTCACCAAAGAAGTAATGAGTACAAAACAAGGCAGTGGCCAAAAACTAATGCGCAAACTGAAAAGCAGATTAACTCTGACTTTCTGTAGCGTTTGTAGAAGTCCAGTGGGGTGTGGGCGAAAAAAAAAAACCTTTTGCTCTAGTAACTTTTTGGTGGAGTTACACAAGCAAATAGTCAGGAAACACACACCTGCAACCAGCCAACATGAACTTACTACACAAACAGACCAAAGTAACTTGCAGATCCGTCTGAAATGTACATTGTAAGACATCACTGGAACAATGCATGAATCAGATCATTTGTTCACATATCTCAATTCCGGGTATCGTTACTGTGAACTACGATACAGACGTTCATGACTGACTTTGGTGATCTTCAGATACCCAGGGAGCGACATTATCGCTTCAAAACTAGAGTCCACTGCTTTCGTTGATGACTAAATATATAAAAAAACTGACTACAAATACCCGATTATTAGCATTGTCAACTTGTACATTACCACTTAAGACGTGAACGAGCAATTTCAGGAATGTTTCCCCATATTAAACACAATCATACATCATATGACAATAATAAACCTTACTGTCAAGAAACAATTCAGGTCCTCCTTAGATACGCAGATATTACATTATGCTTGTTTTTAAGTGGGTAGTTTTCTTAGGAGGCTATTACAAAATATGCCAATAACATTTGTTATTATATGTCCCCTTCCAATAACTTTTAAATCAAACCATTCTTATTCATTACAATCTTTATTAAAAAAATAAAATACGTGTTAAAAATTATTAAAAAAAAAGGCATGATTAATGTCCAGATGTAACCAGAAAATGAACTAAAGGTGCAAAACCAAATTAAAGCTGCAAGCAGCGATGAACGGGCAAACCATGAAATATCAAATGTATCACCAGGCCTGGCTTGCATGCAAAATTTGGTGACTTTTGGTGAAACTATCAAAAATGGAACGGTAACACTTTTGAAAGAGAAAAGTAATGCACGTAGTCACAGGATGGAGACGCACATTTTGATGTATAACATACCTGGGTGCGCATTACGGTTCGGGCCGTATTAACTGCCGAAGGAATGGCATAAATTTCGCCAAAATGACACGATTAATTCAAAATGGCTGACTTCCTGTTCGGTTTCGGCCATGGCGCCAAGAGACTTTTCTTTAAGTTGCGCCATGATACAGGTGTGTACCGATTTTCGTGCATGTACGTCAAACCGTATTGTGGGGCTTGAGGCACAAAGTTTTCTGGGGGGCGCTGTTGAGCCATTTTGCCACGCCCATTAATGCAAACCATTAAATATCAAATTTTTCGCCAGGCCTGGCTTGCATGCAAAATTTGGTGGCTTTTTGGGTACGTTTAGGTGGGCAAAAAGGCCCTCCTTTCGTCAGAAGAAATAAAGAAAGAAGAATAAAGAATAATTCCTACAGATACAATAGGGCCTTCGCACTGTAAGTGCTCGGGCCCTAACTAGGGGAGAGTACCAGTCAGGTGTAGGTGCCAAGGCCATATGGCAACAAAATTTCCCCTTCACAGCTGCTAGGCTTGGGCAGCATGTCAATTTAAACCACAGACTGTACAAAACAATGGACGAAGCATTGAGTCATGTGACCGATTGGTTTATGAAGAGCAGTTTCGACACATCTTTTTCTTCGTACGGGGTGCACCCATCGTACATACATCAAAGTTGGCTTTGGCTGCCAGCTCCTTCAGTGGAATGTGTATGAAGTGCAGCTTCACTGACCTCCAGTCTAAACTGGAACCATGTCACCTCTTGAGTGGTTAGGGTCAAAGTTGCCTGGACTAGGTGCTCCATTGGCTCTGGTCCAGAGGTCAGTGGAGCACTCCAAACACCAGAAACAAAAAAGGTTCTTTCCGTAGCCGACATGCACAGTTTCTTTGCAGAAATATAAATCAGGCTTAAAGCTTAACAATATATGAACACTATCTACATATTAAGGCGGGTTTCAGGTATCCTGATTTTTTTTTAAAATGTATCTCCTTTAAATTGGTCATTTATTATGTACATATATCATTTATATGCATTATATTGGCAACTGGATTTTTTCTTGCCATTTTATCTTTTTGACATCTACAGATCAGAGTCAGGTACCCGACCAAAAACTATGATGGCGGTGCAAGATGTGGACATCAAATTGGCCTGGTCTGGCCAAGTCTTACACCCTTTTTGAACATTAAGGCTAAAAGAGGAATGCACAATGAAACACATTTCCAAGCCTTGTAGCATGTGCAGACAGCCAGTCAGTTGCAGTTACCATCCATTTGTTTCTTTGGTACCATCTCTGCTCTTGCATCTTGCTCAAATGTACGCATTGGAAGCATTGCCAGTGCTGCTGTCCATTAACTTTGAATTTGTGTCATCAAACGCTGCCAAACTGAGCTGTTGGTCTTTTGGGTCATGTGGAAACTATTGCTCCTGTCAGAAGTTCAGAAAGGTTTAACACAAGCATCAGTCAATCAAACTCAACCACAAAGCCAAGTGCTTGATGATGAAATTGTGTGCAGACACCTGGCTGTCCTGTGTATCTGTGTGCACCTGTCTTGTGTAGCTTGATTGTGTTCCTCACTTGAAAGTCATGCTGGATAAAAGCATCTGCTAAATGAGAAACTGTAGCCTTGCGGGAGGAAATTTGATTGGTTGTTTTTTTAGTAGGCATGTCCTGATCCGATCATTGGTAATTGGGCCGATCACATTGTTTCAGACTTGATCGGAATCGGACGTCGGATCCCGATCAGGGATCGGGTATACATTTTAAGTCTCATTAATTTGATCATCGCATCAAACAGACGATGGAAAAAATGCTAAACAACTGGTATCAACAAGAAACGGGTCCACGATATTTTGTGCGACATCGCTGCTAATAAGAAGAACGCTATGGGTGAGGTAAGGGTGCAGAGTGTGGGCTATGTCATGCAAAGTGAGTTCAATAAAGTTGTTTGTTTGTAGTGTACTGCGCATGCGCACAGCAGTGTTACAGCGGAGGTAAATAAATAAAAGGGAAGTTACAATGGTGATTGAAAACCGAACAAAGCGTCTGTGTCTTCTTCCTAAGCGGAACGGTCAGAAAAACGCTGCAGGCTTCGTCGCGTATTCTTGCCAACTTCATGTGCACGAGGGCTTGCTGTCTCAACCCAGCGTGATGGACACCCTGCTGCCGCGAGGAAGATTGTAGGTCACTTCAAACACAAACATTTCAATCTTTAAGCCAGAACAGGACAGTCTAAAAAGCACATTAATGCCTTACTTTATGACACTGTTGCTCTTTTATGTGCTTATTTGTTTACATGCCTGCTGGGTATTTTAAGTTGAGCTGCTGTTTTTATTTAATTAAAATTTGTATTCGTTAATTGTTGCACTATTATTACTTTATTGTTCAAGCTACATCCAAGAGAACTGCTCTGTTTAAGTGCAAAATGGGGGACCACCTGGATCAGTTTATTTGGCATTTGTTAATTTTTTTTAATGTGTAACGAAAGTATCGGATCGGGACTTGGTATCGGCAGGACATCCCTATTTTTTAGTAGACACATTTTCAGCAAGGGAAAATCCAACCCATGGGAAACCCCCACCATCAAGCATTACGCAGAAGCTCCTCTCAAATATCATATACACTCACCGGCCACTTTAGTAGGTACACCGGTCACACCGCTGTTAACACATATTTCTAACCAGCCAATCACATAACAGCAACCCAATGCATTTAGGCATGTAGACATGGTGAAGACGATCTGCTGCAGTTCCAACCGAGCATCAGAATGAAGAAAAAAGGTGATTAAAGTGACTTTGAAAGTGGCATTGTTGTTGGTGCCAGACGGGCTGGTCTGAGTATTTCAGAAACTGCTGATCTATTGGGATTTTCATGCACAACTATCTCTAGGGTTTACAGAGAGTCCGAAAAAGAGTGAGCGGCAGTTCTGAGGGCGTTATTGCCTGGCAGAGGTCAGAGGAGAATGGCCAGACTGGTTGGAGGTGATAGAAAGGTAACAGTAAGGTCCCTGGATAGTTCAGTGGTTTGAGCGGGTGCCATTTGTAGAGGCTGTAGTCCTCGCGCGAGCAGCGCAGGTTCAAGTCCCGGCCTGTCGCTCTGTACTGCAAATGTCTCACCCCTTCTCTGTACCTGTTTCCTGTCTCCTGTCTACTGTCAATAAAGGCCACAAAAACCTTAAAAAGAAAGGCAACAGTAACTCTAATAACTCGTTACAACCGAGGTATGCAGAAGAGCATCTCTGAATTCACAACACGTCAAACATTGAGGCGGATGGATCTGCGGCAGCAGAAGACCACACCAGGAGTCACTCCTGTCAGCTAAGAACAGGAAACTGAGGCTACAATTCACACAGGCTCACCAAAATTGGACAACAGAAGATTGGAAAAACATTGCCTGGTCTGATGAGTCTCGATTTCTGCTGCAACATTCTGATGGTAGGGTCAGAATTTGGCGTCAACAACATGGAAGCATGGATATCAACAGTTCAGGCTGGTGGTGGTGGTGGTGGACATTTTCCTGGCACACTTTGGACCAATTAGTACCAATTGAACATTGTGTCAACGCCACAGGTTACCTGAGTATTGTTGCTGACCATGTCCATCCCTCTATGACCACAGTGTACCCATCCCCTGATGGCTACTTCCAGCAGGATAACACTCCATGTCATAAAGCACGAATCATCTCAGACAGGTTTCTTGAACATGACGGTTCGAAGTTTAATTCCTCTTTAATTCAGAATTAAAATTAAATCTGATTTAAAGGGATTGTGACATGAAAAACACATTTTTCTTGATTTTTTGTGTTTTGTTGGGTGTCTTGACATCAATTACACCCAAAAAACAACGAACTTTTAACATTCAGTGTATTGTGTGCTTTCTGGGATTTTCCGCATAACTATGCAAAAACGGCGCATGTGGTTTGGTGGCGGATCGTTACGTAACGATCCGCTAAATCACCGCCCCCTCCACCCAGCTCCCTGTCTCCTCTCCTCTCCAGCGCACCATAAAGGCTGATTTATGGTTCCGCGTTACACCGACGCAGAGCCTACGGCGTAGGGTTACGCGGCGACGCGCACCATACGCTGAACCCTACGGCGTAGGCTCTGCGTCGATTTAACGCGGAACCATAAATGAGGCTTAACACGCCTCTTTTGTTCTAATCACCGGAGGAAAACTGCTAAGAAGACCCGCGGCCACTGACTGGACTTAAGATAAGGGGACAGTGCTGCTTGCATGCCTTTATGTTTATGATTGTTTGCTGTGGTTCGCCCTCCTGCTTTTCCGTGCATACTTCGCCTGTCGCTCCGACGCCGCTGTGAGCGTATGGCTGGAGGAGGAGGAGGTTTGGAGGAGGAGCGGAGCAATGATTGACAGGAAAGGGGGGAAAGGAAGCATTTTTCACGGCGCAAAAAAACACTGTAATAAAAAGCCAGGAAAAGATTACTAGAGTGAAGTTTTTCTTGTTACACTCTTTTAGACACATTTGAGGGATGTTGCCCAAGACTTTTAATAGTGTTAAAAGCATGTTAAAAATGATGTCACAATACCTTTAAAATGAGTAAAAATAACCATGTAAACACCTAATACCGAATTAAAATGGCCATTCCGAATTAAACTTAATTCCGAAGTAAGTGGCTGGTTTATTCCGATTTTAAATCCGAATAGAATAATTCCGTGATCATGTATACATTAATTCCACTTTAAATTAATTCCGGTCTTTCTGCGCATGCTCGTTCCCTTGCCCGTCTGTCGCCATGATGCTTACTGGTATATCCCGCACTGGGCTTGTTTTCGAAACAAAGTTTCAAGATGGCAGCACCAGTGTTGTGCTAGTTACTGAAAAATAGTAACTAATTACCGTTACTAGTTACTTACATTAAAAAAATAACTCAGTAACTCAGCTACTTAGACCAAAAAGTAATGCGTTACTATGAAAAGTAACTTTAGTTACTTTAAATAAAAACATTATTTTAAATGCTTCCATTTAATGCCCCTCTAGCCTTCATTTCAGCATGGTACTATATGGATTTGCATTGTGTATCATGCATTCTAAACAGTCTCCCCGCTTCTTCATTTCCTGTGTCAATAACGTTGGTCGCTTCGCAACAAGCTGAGAACGGCCAATGAGCTTCAGTGAGCAGCTCAAGAACGGGACTCTTTGATGAATCGTTCATTGCAGTCTCAAATATAACCAATGGTGGCATGTCGGTTTATAAGAATCTTTTTGCAGAGAAAAAAAAAAAAAAAGAGCGACAACAACGACCCATAACTATTTTCTTCTTTCGAAAAAACACACCTGCACCGCGGGCTTTAGGAGAAAAAGACGCTACAGAGCGAGTCGGGATGCAGCGGCTCAGAAGAGCAGTGGAATACGTGCGAGGCGGTGCTGATCTCCGCAATTTGAAGCCTTCTATAATAATTGTAAAAAGAATTTCACTTATCACGGGTTCTTTTTGGAACGTAACCCCTGCGAAAAATGAGGGAATGCTGTAATGACAATATCTCCACGTTGCAAAACTCGCCTTCTCTTGGCTCGCCATGACCGTCATGTTTTTGAACGCATACACACTATGTTTCCTCTGGTCTCAGCGTGTGGGGAAAAAAAAAGCTTCACTGTATCCAGATATAACGGAGTAACGCACCGTTTGGTAATGGTAATTGCGTTACTGAATTGAAAAAGTAATGCGTTAGTTAGAGTATTAGTTACCGCAAAACTAACAGCGTTACTGTAACGCGTCACTAAATAACGCGTTAGTCACAACACTGGGCAGCACGCAGTAAACGATGGTCAAGAGCAGAGATGATTTATTTAATAAATAGTTTGGAGGACCTGGAAATAATTAAAAGAACAGATGGCAGGAAACATTAAAATTGTGAGCTTTTCAAAGTTGTAGCGGCTAAGTTTGTTTTTCTTCCGGTAGACGTAACTTCCAGTCCGCCCCCCTTTCCAATCAGAACCCTTCCCAACCCCCAGACCGTAAGCAGAATTGCATAAAGCCGATCAAACGTGTTTTCCATGTAAACCTCAATTCGGAATTACTATTTCCATGTAAACTCGAAGGAAAATAGTTAAATTCGGAATTATTTAATACGGAATAATTAATTCCGAATTAAAAAACATCATGTAACCGTGGCCAATGAGTTCACTGTGCTCAAATGGCCTCCAGAGTCACCAGATCTCGATCCAATAGAGCACCTTTGGGATGTGGTGGAACGGGAAATTCTCATCATGGATGTGCAGCCGACAAATCTGCAGCAACTATCATGTCAATATGGACCAAACTCTCTGAGGAATGTTTCCAAGACCTTGTTGAATCTATGCGACGAAGAATTAAGGCAGTTCTGATGGTAAAAGGGGGTCCATCAATTAACAATATATGTCAATGGTTCACAAATACCATCTAAAGTAACTCCTATTAAAAATATGTATTAATCACCAGAAGCTGAACTTAAAAATGCCTCATCTGATGAAAATCACCTATGATTTGTATTTGATGAACATTTGTATATTGATTTGTAAACTGACGGAGAATGTTTGCTCATATGTTCAACTCATGGCCAGCCTTCTGCTGCTGCTCTGCTTTCAGCCAAGGTTTGTACAACAGCTGCTTTATTGAGAAAACATGTGGAAAAAGTTTCTAAGTGGGGAACAACGAGAGGAAATTCTCAGCCAGACCACACCCACTTTGTTTCTCATGAATACAGAGAGGAAGGGGGAGGTGGGGCTACAATGCTCGTTTCCACCTTTTAGCTCTCAATTGTCTGACTTAAGGAACCCACTTGGTTGTAGGATGCTTTTTCCATAATTTACACAAGTGTCCCTTCTACTTGTGTGTAGTCACTTCAACAGGAGTTCAGCACTAACTAAAGGAACAGTTGTTGGTTTTGGGTGGGTTCATAGGCAACTTGTTCCATGCCCAAGCATGACTGACTCTTAACGTCTGACCAACGTTTACGTTTGACTAGTGTGAGTGAACTGTTCTGTGTTCAAGCACCATTAGATTCCCTGCCTTGCAAGGGGTGTTTTTGTGCATGATACAGTTACACATATATGTGGAAGAGGGTGTGTTAAGACAGTTAAGAAAAGCCCAAATATATCCATCTATCCATCCACCCAGTTCAGGGTCACAAAGGGAGTAGAGCTTATCCCATCTGTCATTTGGGGAGAGACAGGGTACACCCTGTACAGGTCACCAGTCCATCACAGCACCAGCCAGAGACAAAAAAGAATCAACCTTGCATGCTTGCACAGATCTAAATTATAAAATTAGTTATGGCTCAACTGCTTTCAGCTAGTTCCATTTCAAGGTCATAATACAGTATGTTAGAGGCTGCTTTATCGTCCCCTGTCATAGCTCTTACTGGAATTCTGAACAGTCAACTGAAAAAGAAGTTTAACCTTAAAAACACTCAGTCCAAATGCTGATCAGACATCTGGATCTCTCTTCTGCAGGAAATGGCGAGAGTTACTTCCTCTTTTTTTTTCTTTTTTGTTGTAAGTAAATTCAGGTGCGCAGTCACACATACACAAACTATAGTAAAAGAAAAGCTAAAGGCCAGAAAGAAAGAGGGGCTGTCTCTGATTACCTGCTGAGCAAGTATCCACACACCCATGTGAAGGAGACAGTGTCTATCCTTGTCATACAACATACCCAAAGCAGTGGCATTAGGGTGGGAAGCACGTTCAGTCGTACATGCAAGAACAAGTCTGCACCAGATATCTGGCATTCCTCAGAACCAAGAGGCCAGTGTTGTTATACTGGTCTGTGTTTGTGCACCTCCTATTCACACTAAACTGCATCTACACCCTTCTTCCTCTGCACCTATTTGAGTGTTACAACTGCTTCTGGTTCATGCCTCTCACACTTTTCTCATGTATTTTCTGGGGGTTTTTTGCTCAAATAATAGGTTAACTCCATTCAGGCAGATGGAATTCAAACTATTAGGCCTCAGTTGAACAAAATTAATGGATACGAAGTTACATTTCATTTTACATGCAAGTCAAAAGTAAATAACAAAAATAACACCCTGCTGGTGGGGAGGTTGTTTTATTTCTTTTAAATAAAAATTACTTTTAGTATCTTATACTAACATGCAAATAATTACAGGTGGAAGTTTAGGTCTGCAAATTAATTTTGGGATTAAATTCTTAAAATACCATCAAGAATAACCTCAATTCATAAACAGATATAGTAAGGCTGAAAATAGTGGAGAAAAATCTAAACCATTTCCTGTTTACTCTCCTGGCTAATCCCCTGATATCTATTTTCCCTTTATAAAAACATCTGACTTTGGATCGTTTTACTCTTAAAATGCAAAGATTATACACAGAATCACAATCTCGGGTAACGTGTACATAAAGTACACATTTTCTCAGTCATGCATTAAATATAAGAAGGGAAAGTCATTTTTACAGGCGAGCAGTCCGTTCAGTATTACATGTATCGAAAAA
Organism: Cololabis saira; assembly: GCF_033807715.1. NCBI lineage: Eukaryota > Metazoa > Chordata > Actinopteri > Beloniformes > Belonidae > Cololabis > Cololabis saira. The sequence goes on from NC_084587.1 coordinate 26,338,861, forward strand.
TCTCATTTACAGGACACATCATGATCAACTCTGCATTGATGCAGTGACGGAGCATAATCAGGAGCTAGCAGCCTACACAAAATGAACATTTATGATTGTTAGTTGGTGATTTTGCATCATCAACAGAAGAATATAGCTGCACGGTTATACTGGTGCATTATGGTCACCTGCTCTGTAAGACACACACAAAAACAAAAAGTTGTTCAAAAAAAAAAATTGTATAAAAAAAAAATTGCATTGCATTAATATCAAGCAAGTTAAAACTGTTTGTTTTCAGCTGAATGAAGAGTTGAGCGGCTCGGGTAAGGTTTCATGACAAGAATTAAACTAAAGAAATGTTTGATGTAGTACTCTAAATGTGATGTTGTTTAAAGCGATTTTAACACATTCATCTTTGCTTCTCAACTTTGTAAATATTACATACAACAAAAGACTTGTATGTAAGAACACAATGTTTAAAATCAGTCACAACTGACTGGTAAAATTCACCTCCAACATGCAAAATCAGTTTAGTCTTGAAAAAGTACCAATACTACGGAGAAATTCTATCCCATTTTAAGTAAAATCCTACCACTGAAATTATGATACATTTGAACAAAACTTTGTCTAATAATACAAAGTAACACTTGCTTAAGGAAACATGGAACAAGAGGACAAAACTGGTTCCTCAGATGAAACTGAAGACTTTTTTCCCCCCCCACATTCAGTCTCAGAGATTCAGAAGATTACTGCATTCATGTGTAACCATGGGTCCATTTTTTTTCCTTAACATCTTGTCTAGCATCAACTCTCACACAAAGAGGCAACTAACCTGCTTTCTGAGCACAAGACTATTTCCTGCTGCGCCTGACTTTAAGAAAATGTTTAACACTGTTGCAGAGACTATCTAAATTGTAGCCAAATAAAATCCCTAAAAACTGATGATTAAAGCAAAATTAGTCTTACATGTTTATTAGATAAAAAAGGTCAATTTAAATTAACTACGGTTAATGTTATGAATTACTTCCATTCCTGACAGATAAGTGCAGATAAAATCATGAGCAGCTCATCAACAGCAAGCAACTGCAGATCAAGATCATATTTGCTGGTCTGGTTGATGATGATGTCGCTATGTTGAAGGACAAAGTCTGTTATTATTATGGTTAAGTCAACTGCTCCCACTGCTTTACTCCATGTGCAAACAAAGAAACGGAAAAAAGAGAAGGATTTCCACAGAATTATTTTCCCATCATGTCCTCCCTCTTGTTTGCTTTATCCAAGTGCCATTCTGGAGTATTTCCAATCCCTTCCAGCCTAGTACATGTGTGAACAGGCAAGTCTGTACATTATCCAGGCTGGATCTTGCTGGTGCCGTGTGAAAATTGCTCTTGATGCCTAAATAAACACTTTTCGGATAATCTGTCTGAGTAACAAACAATTCATGTCTTCGCTGCAAACTTCGGTAATGGACTTGCATCATAAACAGAACCTATTCCGATTTGTTGTGTAAGAGGCTTCCAACATATTTAAGACTTGAATGTTGTCAGTTAACTGAGGGAACCTCGCCAGGAAACCTAATCTGACCTGGAAAAGACCATGACTGCTCTGTGTTTTCTACACGCTGTGTGTGCACACCGTTTGCATTCATCAGTTCAGGCCAGCTCACCACATAACCGGTTCACTTTAGTCCAGAGGGCTGTGCACACTCTCACATTAAATGTTAGTTTTCTCTGCCCTTAATACATTTCCTGTATCGCCACCAGAGCTGATGACAAAGCTACAGCTTCCGGGGGGCGGGGGGGGGTTTACACAACTCCTTCAGCTAATATAGAAAACTGTGGTCGACTTCTTCCTGAACCGCTCGCGACTGGTCGCATGACTGGGACCAGATGAGTTGTGGTGGGCGTCTGAGATGGACCGGTGAAGAAGAGGAAGTGATAACTGGCAGCAGAACAACATTTGCTGCAGTGGAGAAGCAAACATGTGAATTAGGGATGTTATGTTTAGCAAAAGGGCCAGTGTTGAAGCCATTTTGTGAAGAGGTCCATGTCTAGACACCCACCCACGAGCACAAATCACCACCCACCTACAAACAAACCCACCATCTTACAGCTCCAATCAAGATGTCAGGCTCTAAATAAGAGGGGAGAATAACTAGAGCAATCAAACTTCCAGGTGGGTCTCCCTTGCCATCTCTCTCTCCCCTCAGCCACAACCAGACATCTCAGCTTTCAACGCTCCGCCGACTCTTCTTCTCTTACATCTCACGTCTCCTTAGACCAGAGGCCTCTTTAAAGCATTCTGAAGGATCCTTGTGTTCGTTTGTCTGGTGCACCATAAGTAAACCAGTGAACAGAATCAAATGTTAATACAAGCTTTTATTATATCATGGACAATGTTTCTTCAGCCGGAGGTAAACTTTTCTCAAACCACATAGGTAGGAGAGAAATGCACACTGTTGTCATCAATCCAGTCATATTTATACTGAAAAAGGGAGGTGTTTTGTACGTTATAGGAGCAGATGTTGAACCTTATCTGGAAGGCCAACTGCAGTGAAAGAAACTTAAACATGTCACACTTTCAGCCATATATTTTCTGTTGTCTATCTCTAATCCGACATGCCAACCCAGCAAAGATCTACGACAACCAAAACCCAGAGAAAAACAGGAGGGGACCCATCAATCTTAAACATCTGTTCCTCTTCACCATTCTCACCTAAAGAAGAACTCAGCTAATCAGTCTGGTGATAAAAACAGGAGGTGGTTCTGCGCTGAGAGCAACCAGAGTACAGTCTTATAGAAAAACCCCTCATAGTTTTAACAATTTCTTAAAATCCTTACAATTCTCACTCTCATTTATCACTGTTGGCCAGAACCTGCCACAAACATACCACCAACAGGTCACAATTTGACAAGACACACAGCAACTAGACAGTGAAGTCCATCCACACAGCCATAAGCAGCTCAAGGATTTAGGGTTGAGGCGCTACTCTTACCTTGGCACTGGAACCCCTGCTTCCCAAAGCCCCTGCAGACACAGACAGACAATCAGAATCATCTTTATTGGCCAAGTTTGAACATTGTCCGACAAGGAATTTGACTCCGGTTATTTTGCTCACTGTACCCAGATTTAAAAATAGCAAACAGTTAATAAACAAATGTGGCACTTATTAACATACAATAAAAAAACTGAAAGGTGCAGCAGTATGAGATAGACATGGTACCATGCAGGGGCGAAAATCCCGGGGGGGACAAGTCCCCCCCATTAGTAAAGCTGTCCCCCCCTAGAATAATTTGAGACAGAATTAATAATTTTGGAACAATGCAGTAGTATTTAGTAGTGATGCACCAAAATGAAAATGTGTGGCCGAAACCGAAAATAATAATAAACAGTAAAATCTCATTACACTTAAAACAAGACTAATCACTGGAAAAAAAAAAAAAAACAATTTTCACCTGTTTCAAGTACATTTTCACTTGAAATAAGTAGAAAAATCTGCCAGTGGAACAAAATTTATCTTCTCATTACAAGCAAAAAAACCTTGTTCCATTGGCAGATTTTTCTACTTATTTTAAGTGAAAATCTACTTGAAACAGGTGAAAATTGTTGTTTTTTTCCAGTGATGAGTCTTGTTTTAGGTGTAATGAGATTTTTTTTTAACTAAAAATGAGACATTTTAACTAGAAATAAGACAAATATTCTTGTTAAGATTTTGGGTTTTTGCAATGTATTATGTCAGATGTGCTGTATTATTGCCACCTTCCACCTAATACCATTGTTTTGTATTGCTCTAAGAAAGGTATTCTGCCTGTTTGCGAGATAGAGATGCAAATTTCAAAATGCTGTATTAAAGGAAGGCTAAAACTTTTATTCCTTGTCCCCCCCTGGATTTATTCTCTAAAATGTTACTGTTTATTGTCCCCCCCTAACTATGAAACAGGATTTTCGCCCCTGGTACCATGGTACCAGAAAATGGGGATGTCAAATTTGGGGAATGCAGAAACACACACAGACACAGACACAGGTACCAAACACATCCATTCACACATGGTCGGCCAGGTCAGCACACACAGCTGCAGCTGCAGCTGCAGCAACAGCAGGGCCCCTTGTCTCCAGCGGCATTCCTGCACCCCCACCGGTCCAAGGGGTGGGTGTCGGGGTCGCTGCGGTAAAGCAGCAGCAGCGACAGGCCCCTCGGTGCTGTCGCAGTACCGAGGACCGGGGAGAATGGAGAATGGCGCATGCACGGTGCACAGGACGCGCAGCAGCAACAGCAGCAGCTGCAGCAGCAAGTGAAGCACCTGTGTGCCATGTCCCCCCGCGCAGCGGCGCACTCACCAGATGAAGTCCGTGCAGTGGCTGCAGAAGGTCGGCTGCTTGAAGAAGCGGGCGATGAACTTGTGGTCCTTCACCTCGTGCACGTTCTTCTGGCGCAGGGCGCCCTGCCGGGCGAAGCCGCGCAGGCTCTCCGGCACCTCTCCGTCGCTGCTGGGGTCAGCCATCTTAACGAGGAAGCGGTCCGGGAGGCAGCAGGGCTGAGGACGGCCAAGACGGGGAGGCAGACACGACGGAGGCGGGTGGGGGGGGTGAGCTAGAGCCTCCTCCTCCTCCTCTTCCTCCTCCTGCTGCTGCTGCTACAGCGACTCCTCCACCTCCTCCACCACCTCCTCCTCCTCTCCGCCCCGCTTGCAGCCTCGGTGTCGCTCAGGCTGCCCGTGTGTTATATTGCAAGAGTCCGCGTCCAGTTCACGAGAAAAAGCTGCTGCTGCCGCGGAGCGTCCCCCGGTCCCCAGTGAAGTGTTGCAGCTGACAGCTCCGTCCTTCTCACGCTCACACACCGCAGGTGCGCGCGCAGCTCCGTATGTCACGGGCTGCGGGAGTTGAACCTCAAGTCCCGCATGTTTCAGTAGACGCCCACTCCAGGTCCGGGCTCCACCTCGGGGGGCCACAGCGGCAAATGCATACGGTACCTGTTAAGTTTTGGATTTAAAGGGGACCTATTATAGCATGTAATATTTATTTTAAAGAGGCCTTGAATGTCTTAAAAACAAGCTTTTGATTTTTTTTTGCTAAATAAATTAGAAATTCAGCCTCTGAGGAATGTCTTTATCTTTCCATTCTCTAACCTCATTATCTATGCGGGATTCTGAGTGGTTTGTTGTTCCGAGTTTGCTCCCATTGACTACGTTTACATGCAGTCAAAATTCGGGTTATTGCTAATATTCCGGTTAAGCTGGGCATACACTGTGCGATATTTTAAATCGTTTGAGACTGCCCCATCTCACACTGCACGACTAGATTGCGGAGTTCAAAAGTTCACACCCCACGATTTAGGGTCTCAGACTGTACGAGCCGATGCTCAGATGCGACCCGTCTGTTCACACTATACGATCATAATCCTCCCGTCGGAGCTCTGTGTACTGGAACTCGAGGCCGGTTTTGGGGCAGGGGTGAGCTGTGTCCACCCAAACGTGCGTCCTGCCCACCCGATCAAAGGTTATGGGGATCCTTTATTTTTTTATAATTTTATTTTTTTTATATTAAAAAAATCCCCAAATATCTGTACCGTTTCTGATTGAGTGGGCACTGCGCATCATTTTTAGACACAACAAAGAACGCATACCGCAAAAGTTGTGTCTCGGCGGAGGAACCCGCCGTCCCAGCAAAATGAGAAGAGAAAAAAAGAGGTTTTCCGAACAGCAGACAGCGCACACACTGAAGGCTGATTTATGGTTCCGCGTTACACCAACGCAGAGCCTACGGCGCAGGGTACGCGGCGACCTGCACCGTACGTGGAAATGCGCTTTTTTTTTTGCTATTAAAACATGATTTGTAATGTGAATTTGCAACACTTAAACTACAAATAATAGTTTTTGACGTAACATCAGATATTGCGCATGCTCTCTGTGAAAGGATGAGGCAAATCGAGTCGCAGCTGCTTCAACTGTGCGACTCCTTCACGAGGAGCGACCAGGATTTCAAACATGCTTGATTTTCTTGCGACCTCACGATTCCTGATCGGGAGCTCGTCGTGAGGTGTTAATCTCTCGTCGTTACCCCACATACACTGCACGAGGCACGAGCAACGATTGGGTCAAAATCGGGCCCGATCAAAAAAAAATTGCACGACTGGAAAATCGGCTCAAAACGAGCCGATAATCGCACAGTGTATGCCCGGCTTTACTGAAACATTCGGAATATTCCATTTACATGCGTGAGTAAACAGGGTTATCCCTGTATACATGGTAATTAATCATTTGGGATATCTCGATCAAACCAGCGACGCGCGGAGAACGTCATGACGCAATTCCCGTCATTTCAGCTTCTTCTTCCTGTATCCAAATTCAAAACAAATGCTGCTTCGCGCAACTTTTCGCTCACCTTCTTGTAAATCTCGCTATCCCGGTACTTTCTACCGTCTACAAATGCCAAAATGTTCATATCCTTCATTCAATTTATAAAGTGATTACTCTCCACCCAGGCTACAGCAAGGGGCAGTTATCGCGAGATTAGTGACAATTCAGTTTGCTGTTTAAAAATTATTATAGAATAAAACTGGAAATTTACGGGGAAAATACTGATACGGGAGGATGGTGGGAAAGAGGGGTAAAATACAGTAGTTTCTGGCAAACCGGGAGACTTGACAGGTATGGTCAAATGACGACGGTCGCTTTGCGTGGATTTGAAGCGCAACGTGTACCTAAATGATGTACGACAGATGGTTGAATTGCGAAATGATGTGTCTCTGAGTCTAGATTTGTGGAATCCCCCTATTTGAGTTATTTGTTTTTTCCAAACACTTTCGTGTCAAGTTCACGTTCTTAAAATTAGACGGATACAAAGCATTAGGGGGACTTGGTGGTTAGGACTCTCCATGCTTGATCTCCCTGCGCTTAGATTTTCTCTAGTTTCCTCCCATAGTCGAAAAACATGAATCTAAACTCAAGTCAGTTTTGAGTAAATTCACAATTATAAATGACAGGCTGTATGGTAGCCTTGGTGGATAGCACTGTTTTGCACAGCAAATGAGGTTCATGGTTCGAATCCCAGTCGGGTTATTTCAGTGTTGAGTTTCTTCATGGTCCAAAATCACAAATGTCAAGTTAATGATTCTTAATTGTTCATCAGAGTGATTGTGAGCATGTAAGCTCTGCAATGGACTGGAAACCTGTCCACAATGTACCCTAGTTTTTGCCAAAAGACACCTGGGAAAGTCCAGCAGATCTCCATGACCCTAAATATGAGGAAGCAGATGTCGACGATGGATGGATGGGAATACAACAAATGTTTTAAAGTGGGGATCAGCAGGGGCAGAGTTCATTGGAGAGACAGCTGTCAGGGAAAAAGCTCTTCCTGGGTCTGCTGGTTCTAGTCCAAAAGCCCCTGTAGCATTTCCCAGAGGGCACGAGGTTGAGCAGTCTCCGGGGAGGGCAAGACGGGTCCTTCAGAGTGCTCCGAGCTCAACTTAGACAGCGATTCTTCTGGACGTCCTCGACGGTAGGAAGTGGGGTCTCTGTGATGCATTGAGTGGTTTTCACCCATGCACTGCAGTGCCTTTCAGCCAGCAGCTGAGCAGTTCCTGCACCAGACTGTGATCCAGGACAGGATGTTCTCAAATGCATGCCTGTAAAACTCCACCAGGGACGACTTCCTCACTGTCCTCAAGAAGAGGAGGTGTTGGTGAGCATTTTTCAATGGGCTGGAGGTGTTGGTGGTCCAGATTAGGTCCTCCAAGATGTGGGAACCTGAAGCTGGAGACACTTTTCACAGCCATCTGGTAAATGTGGAAGGGTTAAGCGTGTCTCTTTTCTCCTTCCTGAAGTCAAGTCCACAACAAGGCAAGGCAAGTTTATTTATATAGCATTTATATAGCACAATTCAACACAAGGTAATTCAAAGTGCTTTACATTGACAAGCTCCTTTGTCTCACCGGTGTTGAAGAGCAGGTTACCGTCAGTGCAAATACATGTCAGTCACCTGAAATGACCTCTTTGGCATGATTCATTATTTTAAAATAATGTATGATTATTTGAAACCCTCTTTGAATAAAGAGGACATTCATGGCTCTAGTGCTAAATCAAGGTTTCACACTAATCCTTGGTCCATGTGTTTATATCAGCTCCTGATGAGTAATGCAGTTGCCAGTTTAAGCTTGTGCCCTCGCTCTTCATGCTCTGAAATATTCCAGACTCTTCCAAATACACATACAGACACATTTCTTTGAGGATAATTTATTTTTAACACCAAATTTATTTTCTTTCACACTTGTTAACCAATTGAAGGTCCACTACCCATCAGTACCCATCAGAGTCTTCCTTTGTTCCAAATCATGATTGAAGTCCTCTGAGGATTCCCTTTTTTGAAATAACTTTATCTATTTAGTCATTTATTCATTCATTCATTTTTACTCCACTGCCCCAAAAATGCCTCATGTCAGTGTGCTGCAAGCCTGAAATGGAGCAATGGATGTGTATTAACATATGAAATAAAGCTGACGAGACAAAACGTGGTCCAGATCGGGTACACTGCATCTCACCCATTGACAGCTTTGAATAGACTCATCTCTTTTCAACAGACACGCTGTGTAGGAGGTTATGACAGGAAAGTCTGTTTCTTAAATGTTTGAACTTGCAATATTACAGGTTTCATGTGAAAGTGTTCAAAAACAGATATTTTGTCACCTGCCCACAACTCTAGCAGCTACAGGTTTGAACTGCACTGATTCCTTCAGGGGGAAAACAATCTGATTTAGGATTTACACCAATCATCATGAAGGTAATCATGTGTTTGCATTGTTGCATCAAAACAGTCTGAGACTCTGAAACAGAGGTTTCAATTCAATAACACAGACAAAGAGATGAAGAATCAAAGGGAAATTAAACGCCCAAAAACTGCCTAGAGATAACATTTGTCATGCTTTGGCACTATACTGTACGAATAAAGCTGAATTGAATAATGTGCTTTTCAGATAATTTAAACACTATATTTAAATGAAAATAGTACAAACAAAATGTCATTTCAAATGGTAAAACTGAGAAAAACATATTTTTCTAAAAATGCTGACAACAGAGTCCATCTAAACTGGACTCAGGTCCAGGGAAGAATCAGAATCAGAAAAGGGTTTATTGCCAAGTTTTTTAACACACACAAGGAATTTGTTGTGGTGATTGGTGCAATACAATACAATATAAAAGCAAATATATAAGAGATAAAATGAAATGTAATGTATAAACAGAAATGTACAAAATGAGGTTTTTAAAGTGCCGGAAATGAGTCTGTACAAAAGTTACAGGATTGGAATATTTACGTTAATGTAACGTAGAGTGGGATTGGGGGGGGCAGTCCGTGGTAGACGGGGGACCGGGGGGGCCGGGGCCTTGTTGATGAGGACAGCTGCAGATTGGAAAAAAACGTTCTTGTGGCGTGAGGTTTTGGTCCTGATGGACCGCAGCCTCCTGCCAGAGGGAAGAATCTGAAACACTTTGTGTCGGGGGTGGGAGGGGTCTGCTGCAATCTTTCCTGCACAATTCAGGGTCCTGGAGGCGTGCAGGTCCTGGAGAGATGGAAGATTGCAGCCAATCACCTTCTCTGCAGAGCGGATGATACGCTGCAGCCTGCTCCTGTCCTTTACAGTGGCAGCAGCGTACCAGACGGTGATGGAGGAGGTGAGGATGGACTCAATGATGGCCGTGTAAAACTGCACCATCATTGTCTTTGGCAGGTTGAACTTCTTCAGCTGCCGCAGGAAGTACATCCTCTGCTGTGCTTTTTTGGTGAGGGAGGTGATGTTCAGCTCCCACTTGAGGTCCTGGGATATGATGGTCCCCAGGAAGCGCTAAGACTCCACCGTGTCTGCTGGGGAGTCACAAAGGGTGAGGGGGGCAGGTGGGGCTGCGTTCCTCCTGTAGAAGGCTGCATTGTTTCTTGTTCAATGCACAGTGTTTTATTTGCTAATGGATATTTAACTTGTGTTTATAAACGTGAGAGCACACTGATTTTAAAGTGTTTCCACTTATTGTCCACTACAGAATCCTGTCTGTTTTTTAAACAGTGCTGAGTTGAGGGCTGGAGAAAACACAGATATTTCCTGCTTGCATGAAGAAATTTCTTAGGGTAATCAGAAACGTATTCAATGAAGATAATGATAATCAATAAACTTGAGTAACATACCTCCAATATCACTGAAAATAATCACCCAACTACAGAATCGTCAACCCCTCCCCACATTTAAACACCATACCGTTCTATTTTCATTCTACCTGGTCCAATTTTCTTTCTAATTTAATGTATGGCACAGTTTTAACAATAATGTTAAGAAAAACAATTACATATACGCAAAATTAAAGTAAAAAGAAGTCATGCAAAATGAAGTGTAGTCCCTTTCAGATCCAGATTTTCTATATCAGCACATAACTAATTAACACTAAAAACTATTTCAGTCTTAAAAAAAAGGGGAAATATGACTTCATATAATACATTACATATAACACACTGCCATTATTATAAAAGAAGCCAAAATGCAGAAGTAGCGTTTTGAAAAAGTAAGCATTTCCCATGGTTTTTATAACTTTTGGAATCACTTTTAGCAGATAACTTTTTTCTGAATGATATCATCAGCCATTAGATACATTTCAGCTCACTCTTTTCTTCCAGCAGTGTTTCAGATCAGTTAAGTATTTCAGGTGTTTGTTTTTGCACAGCTTGGTTCTGTCACATTATTTCCACCAGGAAATGTATCCATTCTGGTATGTTTGTGATCATTGTCCCGTTGTGTGAACGATTTCCAGCTGAGCTTTAGACGTCACTCTAATGGCTTCACATCTTATTAATGACTCCTCTGGTTTACGAAGGAGCTTGAGTTTACCTCAACTCAACTCTGCCTAGGTCCTGTCCCCCATCACCATTCTCAGCAGCTGGTGTGAGTTTATATGTTATATTTGGTTATTCTCAAACATGTAGTTGTGCATTATGGCCAGATATGTCCACTGTATCCTAGAAGTCTTTTGGTTTGTTCAGATGCAATGTTGTTATTTAGAGCAAGGCAAGGCAGGGCAAATATATTTCTAGAGCACAATTCAACAACAAGGTGATTCAAAGTGCTTTACAAAGACATTAAAATAGAAATAAAAAGCATGATTTAAAGTTTAAACAATAAAATAAAACAAAACAGAGTTTACCGGACTCAAACATGAGGGACTTTAACCCAAACAGAGTTTACAGGCGTTCAAATATGATTACGTTCTAAAACTCAAATTTAAAAGTACCAGTCTAGAAAATAGTTTAAAAAGCAGTAATTAAAGACGGACAAACATCAGTCAAAAAAAATCAAACAAATGAGATGCAATAAATAGAAGTATGTATGGTAGATGACAGAAATGCAGCAGTAAATAAAAAGGTTTCCAAACTTGACTTAAAGCAACTGAGAGTTTCAGCAGCCCTGATGCATTCTGGGAATTTGTTCCACAGGTGAGGAGCATAAAAGCTGATTGCTGCCTCACTATGTTTGGTTCTATCTCGGTACAGAGAGTAGGTGTGACCCTGACGACCTGAGGGTTCTGGTTGGTTCATAATGGACCAGGAAATCAGAGATGTATTTTGGTCCTAAAACATTCAGAGATTTATAAACCAACAGCAGGATTTTTAAATATATCTGAGAAACAGGAAGCCAGTGTAAAGATCTAAGAACTGGAGTCATGTGGTCCTCTCTCTTGGTCTTAGTGAGGACTCGGGCAGCAGCGTTCTGGACTAACTGCAGCTGCTAATTTTTTTTAGGAGACCCGTGAGAACAGCGTTACAGTAGTCCAGTCTACTGAAGATAAAAGCATGTTTTTCTAAGTCCTGCTGAGACATAAGTCCTTTAATCCTCAATAGTTTTCATTGCACATGGCAACATTTGCACATCTCTTATTACTTTATTACTTATTACTTAGTTTCTGCTGCACCCTACCAGTATGTACAGTACAGACCAAAAGTTTGGACACACTTCTCCATTTGTTTGAATGAGAAGGTGTGTCCAAACTTTTGGTCTGTACTGTATGTATAGGATGTACATATTTTTAGATGTTACTTTTCTACTTATATATCTAGGTTTCTAGGTCACTTTTCTTTTTGTTTCTGTATGTTATGATGCTGCTGCACAATCATTTCTGAGTCCTGTTATCAATAAAGTACATCTTTATCTTCATCTTTTTATTAAATATAATATCTTAAAATTCCATGATATAGTAGAGCAGAAAACTGTTTTATTTGCCTTTAAAGCCCAGCAGAAACTGCTTCCAAACTGCATTCAGGACTTGTTCCAAATAAAAGAAACCTGCTATGACCTGAGGGGGAAACTCATGTTTGAGATGACGACAGCAAGAACTAATATTAAAAAGAAATGTACATCAGTTAAGGCAAGAGAAATTTGGAATAGTTGTAATAACAACCTAAAAATGTGTCGCTCTATCGTCAAGTTTAAGAAATTGTTTAAAGAAAATATTGTAAATAAATATAAAACACTATAATTATAAAGTATACTATCAAAAACATTCTAGGATGTGAAATGTCAATTTTATATTTTGTCTTACTTATTTTTTTTTTCTTCTTTATGTATTGTTTGTTCTCACTGCGTAAAAGCTAATGTCTCAAATTTTTGCTGATCAAAAGAAAAAAGGGTAGGCACTATAAGCTACGGCTTCAGCCTACACCTTTTCGGCAAAAGAAATGTTGTTTTTTTTTCTTCCTTTTCATCTTGTTCTGTACAAGCCGAAATAAAGATTCATCATCATCATCTTTATGTTCTTTGGGTGATAATAGGCTGACTTCACTACCGTCTTAAGGTGGTTGTAAAAATTCAGCTCTGAGTCCAGAACCACTCCCAGATTTCTGACTTGGCTATTGGTTTTTAGCTTTACTGCTTGAATCTGAGTGCTGACGTATCATCTTTCTTCCTTGGCTCCAAAAATATTATTTCTGTTTTGTCAGAACTGAACCTCGAGGAACTCCACATATTATTTTTGTTAGCTCAGATTTGTAGCTATCTAAAGACACAAAATAGTCCCTGTCTTTTAGATAGGACTCTCACCAGGAAACTGCTGTGCCAGAAAATCGGTATTGGAGCAGATGTTATTAGACTTCCTTCTGAGAAGTAACTCGAATTTTACTGAGCATTGTCTGGCCATGGAGGGACATTTCTGGAACATCCACTCCTGGAAACCTTGTCAACCGTCTCAAATATTTTCCGCTTGTCAACATTCTTTCTTACTGTAGACTGATGGACTTAGAACTGAATGCTCAGGACCAGCGGATTACAAAAAATGGCAAACCTCTGCTTCTTAGAGGTTGTCACCTTTAAAGATTATAAATTAATAAAGATAATGATCATTTGATTATTAGCAGATGGTGAAACTTCCTTTTATTAATTCCTATGGACACAGTAAGAGTGTACTTCAGTTTTCCTACACTTCTACATTTTCAGTTTGTTTTGGATCAGTTATTAAGTTATTAATCAGTATATGTCAGGTGGCGTCATTCATCGGTGGTGCTATATATTTACTTTATTAGACCTGATGAGAATTTCCCTAATAGATAGAGCCTTAAGATTAAAATAAACTGTTCTTTATTATTCAAATGACTGAATAATCACGTTACACACTTGGAACATCATAATGGTTAGAAGGAAATGGCACTTTGTTACCACCTTGTTTGTCTTCTTTTTAGCATCAGCGATTATGTATATCTGATCTCCCAATGTCTCATTCTGAAAATGTTAGTGGTTAATCAAATACTGAGCTTAAAAAGAAGAAGACTGAGTAATAATGTCACCCACCTGGAAAGTGGGTCCGAGGACAAGGTTTTATTCTCCTTGAAGTAAATGTGCGATTTTGGATTTTGGGCTTTGGAAACAAAATTGATTTGACAAGTTGGATTCCTGCTTGTTTTGGTCAAGTTACTGATTGTTGTAGCAAGTGTGAAATGGGATCATGCAGTCCGCCAACAGTCATTAGTTCGAACGCTCAATAAATCAGCGGCCCATGTCGAAAGGTGCCTTATCAGCGACAAACGGCAGGAGTTAGAGTGGAGCTCTGTACAGACTTGTCCAAGTCAATAAGTTGAAATGCATCCAAATTTCAGTCACAGTTTCTATTTCTCATTTCAGTGATGAAATTCCATGGAAACTGGGTGTGTTTGCCTGTCTTTCAATGTCAAAACATTGTTAGGATGATTTCACTCGTTCAGACCACAAACCTTTTTAATTAGCATGTGTATTTAAAAAAAATTTAAACCAGATATATTTCTAAATCAACAAGGGTTTGTGATGCAAAGCTGTAATGTTGCTCGTGCTTGTGAAAACCTCTAACAAACCTTCTTTTTTATTAAATCCAGAGCTTCTGATACTGCATGACAGCCTGTGATCTTCAGCAGTTTGAGCACAATCGTTGTTAAACTGGTGATCAGAAGCATTTGACTTTATTTCACAGACCCACTTTATTTCCTTCAAACTATTTTTAAATTGTAAAATGGAACTTGAGATGAAAAGTGAAACCTGGACCTGTGGCCATGCACAGAAAATCAGTCCAAATCACACCAGCATCTCCATGTGAGCCCCATCTTGGTTCAAAGTGGGCTATTTGTATACATAGTGGGCTTGGGCTTTACATGGGCCGATGAATGAGTTGTGTATGCTTTCAGGATTGTGAGCCCCAGATGGGAAGCCTACATGGGACCAGTAAAGGATGACAGGTCGGCTAAATGGACATGAGCAAGGAAAAGGGGAAATTGTGTGGTACAGTTTTGATCAAAAAGGTCCCACTTTGAAAAATTAAGCAGTTGCTCTACAAGTAGGGGTAGGGGGCTCAGTTGGTAGAGCATTCGCCCATGAACCTGAAGGTCAGTGGTTCGAGTCCAGTTCCTCCTGTGTCCACCAAAGTGTCCTTGGGCAAGACACGGAGTGCTCAGTTGCTCCCGGTTGTCAGGCCAGTGCCGTGTATGGCAGCTCCGCCAACAACCGGTGTGTGAATGTGTGTGTGTGTGTGTGCGTGTGTGGGTGAATGTCTACAGTAAAGTGGTATGGGGCTGTAGGAGTTGGAAAGCGCTATATAAGTGTAAGCCATTTACCATTTACATCTAAAACACAAGTAGATCCCAGTCAGAGTCCCTATGGACAGACACAAGTAGGGCCACCATGGATGTTGCAGACAATCCCATGTGAGACCCATATTTTGAGCCCACTTCATATCCATTTGGGGTCCAAATGGAAATACTTGGACATGTAAAAGTGTAAAAACAAAAAACAAAACTTTGTCAAAAGAGCAACCTTGAAAATGAAAAGAAATAAGATCTGCCACAGAAGTATAGACAACATGGGAGTATTCAGTGTACAGATTTACAGTGGGA
The DNA here is from genome assembly GCF_033807715.1 of Cololabis saira. Taxonomy (NCBI): domain Eukaryota; kingdom Metazoa; phylum Chordata; class Actinopteri; order Beloniformes; family Belonidae; genus Cololabis; species Cololabis saira. The sequence continues at coordinate 26,354,218 of NC_084587.1, forward strand.
ACTAAAACGCAAGGACATCTGAGGACTGCTAAAACAGAGATAGATTGGACAGACACAGAAACATTTCATTTAATCCTCTTCAGACCTGGTTATTCATTTGACTCTATGTATAGCAGAGGTGGGTAGTAACGAGTTACATTTACTCCGTTACATTTATTTGAGTAAGTTTTGGGAAATTTTGTACTTTTAGGAGTAGTTTTGAATCACTATACTTTGTACTTTTACTTGAGTAGATTTGTGAAGAAGAAACTGTTACTCTTACTCCGCTACATTAGGCTACATTGAGCTTGTTACTTTTCTTTTATCCCTTTTATCCGCATACGCGTCAATCTCATGACATCACTGGGTGATTCTTTGGGAAAAATGTTTGTTTTTGCATGTCTTGTCACATTTACACAGACCCAAACACTATGAGTCTGTGTGTATGAGTCTTGTTCTAGTTCTGCCTGGTTAAAAAAGAAAAGTACAAAGGCTTGAAATTTTGTGCTACTTGTGCTTAATTTATTTTTTTATTCTGATATTATTTTATTATTTATTAAAGTACTTGAATTATTAAGATTATTTTAATTTAAGCTATTTTTTATTTTTTTGTAATTTTAAATTATTTTATTGATCTAATTTGCCTGAAGATGATTATTTTGTACTTTTGTCTGTTTGAATGGTTGTGTTAAAAAAAATAATCAGACGTTACTCAACAGTTAATCAGTACTTGAGTAGTTTTTTCACCAAGTACTTTTTCAAGTAATTATTTGGATGACTACTTTTTACTTCTACTTGAGTCATATTATTCTGAAATAACAGTACTTTTACTTGAGTACAATTTTTGGCCCATTTACCCACCTCTGATGTATAGTCATTTATGCATATAGATTTCTGATCATGAATGCATCTATAAGATGTTGATAAAAACTAAAGAATATGATTTGGGTAGAAGATAGATAGATAGATAGATAGATAGATAGATAGATAGATAGATAGATAGATAGATAGATAGATAGATAGATAGATAGATAGATAGATAGATAGATAGATAGATAGATTAGGATGAATGATGAGCTGGAAAGCGTCAGTTATTAATTACACAACTCTATTGACTGGAGAGCAGCTTCTTTTATGGTCATTAACAACGGTCGTGCGCCCTCTGGTGGTTACATTAAAATACAACACTTACCTTACTGCACATTTTGCGTAACAGCCTACAAGTCCCGCCTTCAGACCAGATCCTATTGGTCCGCCTGTTACACAGACGCATATGATTGATCAGGATGTTCTGCCCGTCAGAGCTCCCGGAACACCATGTATACATAACATACATAACCACACACGGCAATTGTGTAATTGACTCCGTTCACCTACAGCTAACAAGTAAGTATTAGTCTATACCTGACACATGTTTACTTCAATGAAATGTGTGTGGGGACGAAAATAGTAATGGCAATGCAACATTTGTACACTGTCACCAGCCATGCCGACGTCCCCTGTGAAAGTGAGGATCCCCATCACCAGCTTCGGTCATCTCATCACAGAGGTGAAGGTAGGACCAGCCACTGGTTGCAGCGAGTTAGACACGCACTCACACAGGGGCCCCACATCATACTACATACAACTTATTAAGTCCATACCAGTAGATTACTCCATTAGTAGTCTGTGAATCCATAGATATACACATATTCTGAGAACACAACCTTAAAAAAGAAACCTTTGCGTTTTTACTCTAAATGAATTAAAATTACAGCAAAATGTTGTGATTAAAAACCTTTTCAAATATACATATATAATTTCTCATATGTAAGTCGCTTTGGATAAAAGCGTCTGCTAATGACAGTAGTAGTAGTAGTCAGTGGTGGACAGTAACGGAGTAAATTTACTTGAGTACTGTACTTAAGTACATATACAGAGGATTTGTACTTTACTTGAGTATTAGATTTCTTTGGTACTTATTACTCTTACTTGAATACATTTCCAAGACAAATATTTTTACTTTTACTCGAGTAAATTTCTAGGAAGGCTGAAAAGTACTCGTTACTTTCAGGTCTGCTCTTTTTTCTTCTTCCCTAAAATCACAAGCTGTTTTTGTCAAAGGAGGAGACCTATCACAGTGCACGCTCTCCACTGGGATGTACGTAAAGCGGAAATACGTCAAGCCTCCTCAAAACGATACCGCCAAAGTAGCCTGCGTTTGTCAAGACAGAGCTGCAACAATGGCCACGCCTGCGTCAGGAGAAGAAAGACAATCCGCTGAGTCGTCTGAGTCTGATAATGAGCCGGACTCGGAGCAGGGACTTTCACAAAATCCTTGGCCGTATTTTAACTCAGTGTTTGAGTTCGACCGAGTAAAAAACGAGGGCACAGACAAACCACAGACATTTATTTTCAAATGTTTATTGTGTCTGCCGAAGCAGAACTACCTCTCTGCTTTCAACAACTCAACATCCAATTCTCAGAAACAAGAGTTAAAAGATCCTTAAATTAATTTAGAAAAAATATAGTAATTTACTGATGTGGAAAATAAGAAATTTACTCTTACTCTTACTTTTACTTAAAGTAAATTTAAAAGCATTTACTTTTGGATACTTAAGTACCTTTAAAAGCAAGTACTTTTATACTCTTACTCGAGTAATATTTTGACTGAGCTACTTTTACTTGTAACAGAGTAAATTTTGAACAGTAGTATTTGTACTCTTACTCAAGTACTGGGGTCGAGTACTCTGTCCACCTCTGGTAGTAGTAGTAGTAGTAGTAAATAAATAAAAGGCTCTCTAAAGGCTTTTCTGAAGTCATTTTGCTTGACCTTGTTAGAAAATGAGAATAAAGACATGAGAGGGGAATTATATCAGGCCTTAGACACAAAAATGACCATGCTTCACTGGGCATCTAATCACACTTACTTAGCTGTGTTATGGTTCAACACTAGTGAAGCTTCTGATTTCCAAAATGTATTCCAGAAAACAGCACTTTAAGTACCGCCCATCATAAATAATTTTGTCCTTAATAAGGTTCCTAACTTACTGACAATGATCCAGTGCCAGCCTTGATAAGAGTGGTTCCAAAGCTTCCCTTAACACACCAAGTATGCATAAGTCCTCCACTCAGTGCTCGTGATGGATGTATGGATGGATGGACAGACAGATCGAGAGGTTGTACATAGTATATTATAGAAGGATGGTGGAATAGGCCAGTTTTACCTGCCATGGTCTGTTGTTGCAGCAGCATTGGAGCAAAGAAACTGAAAAGGCTGGCTTTGTGCTACTCTGAGACCCTCGGAGCTGATTGGACAAAGAGGAATGCTGCATAGAATTCAAAAGATGATGGACAACACTGCACATACTCTTACAACCCAACACTTTCAGTAAATACTGGGCGTTTTCAGCCAGAAACTCCTCCAGGAGATCATTCCTGCCCTCAGGTTTACACAAATTATTGCAATGAAGTTAATTTGCAATACTGATCAATTTACTGACTTTCATCCTGCATCAAATATAGTTTCCATTTGGGGATTAATAATGTACTAATTAATTGAACTGAATCATGAGCTGTTCATATTTAAGATACAAGTTTATTTTTAGTTTAGAAAATTAGAGCAATACACAGCACGTATTGTTGGGGAAGTGGGGGTACAGGTTCAGTTTTTTGGTTCTTTCAGTGTCATTTAAACACCTCTGGGTTGCTATTTTATAAACGACTTTAATCGTCATTTTCCAATGCATCAGGCATCTGCCAATAATGTGGCCTCACGTAAGTGAATCTGTATAATTTGAGGTAGGGAAAAAAAGATATAATCTCCTCTCTGCTGAAATCAATGAGAGAGGAATCAGCATTACCAAGCAGAGCGGATTTGTCTGCACTATGCTGTCTGCGTCTGTCATGGGTCCTGGCCAACTTCAAGCTAATATTCAAAATGGTCATAATTTCTCTTTTCACATGAACGCTTGCATTTTCCTTATATCAGATGAAAGGATCCCTTTATAAAATTCACTTAATATTAACTCAAGGATCAGTCTTTATAAAGGTCATTAAAGGTCTGCAGCACACACATCCATATGAATTATCAGACAAGCCAGTAGTTTGTAAACAAAGAGCAGCACGCTGCAACACTCAAAGACATCATTAATTGTGCTAGTTGATTACCTGCACTGAATTTTGTTATTTTTGCTTGTTTTATTTCTGGAATTTATTTTATATCTTGCCTTCTTTCATATTATTACATATAAGATAGTTTCCATTTACAAATAATGTCTTAAATTAATATGCCAACATTTTGAATATTGGCTAATTTATCATCAGCTGCAGAATTTGATAGGAGAGTCAATGCCCTCAGCTCTGTGCATCAACTAACAGTCTATGTATGTCTTGGTCATTTTGTTCCCACTCATCTAAAAGACAATATGGAGTAGAAATAACACAAAATCACATTTAGAAAAATAAATAAATACATAAATTACTATATATATATATATATATATATATATATATATATATATATATATATATATATATATATATATATATATCCTTCCACTAGCAGTGTGGGGAGGAAGTATAATTACTGTCTTGTGAAATCATAACTTTGTTGACATCAAGCTTTTATTTTTGTTCCTATAAAATTACAGTAATGAGTTAGTTTCAGGTGAATTTTATTTTGGTTGGAGTTAACTACCTTAAAGATGGTTATGCATGTTGTCTTTGTTTTTTTGTAGTTTTTTTTGGACATGGACATTTTTTAAAATTTCACCTCTAACTTTAAAAAAAACAGTTTGCACATCATTAGAAGTATAACATTTTAGTGACAAACTCAATGATATAATTCATGCAAGCTCACAAAAAGTGTAGGACAATACTGTTGTGCATTTTCTCTCCTTCAACAAAGAGAAGTGTGATCATGTGTTGAACACAAGACCTTTTAGAAAGGAACCAGGATGTCTTTTCATTAAGTTCCACAGTCTAAGCTGTTTCCAGACAGAAGCTGCACTCTAATGCAGTAAACATGATATCCTACAGTTGGTCCTGGTTTCATGTGCCTGTATTCACTGTACTTGTGCAGCTGTTGCTTGCAGAAACACCAGCTAGAGGCAGTATAACGCCACATCAGTGTGTGCTTTCCATAATAACAGCATTTAGGATGTTGCACCGAATGTCTTTTCTGAAATGTACATTCAGCCTTGAAATTACCTAAAAAAAAAAAGAACAAAAAGGTAAGGCTTAAATTTCTTGGCAGAGTCCATCACTCATAAACTTAAGTATCTGTTCCCATTGTTCAGCGTTTTTTGTTTCACATTCATTTTGACATGGAAGAGTGCAATTGCGCAATGCGAGCTGCACGTTAAGGGCTTTGTGCAGCATTTGTTAATTATATTTGAAACGTTTTGCTTTGCTCTTTATCTCTGGAGCTGTAGTTTATTGATATGAACTGTATAAATTTTATCTAAGCAAAGACTTTTATTGATAAACTTAATTAGATTATTTCTAACGCTGACAGTTTTATGATCTTCTTTTCTTTCTCTTTCTCTCTCTTTTATTGTGGGTGGATCAGCCTTTATCACCTATATTTTATTCACACTTGCAATTCTACTCGCATAAAGTTTGGCTCGTACTTTATTTCATATCATGATATCAAAAAGCCCATCTGACTGTAATGCTTCCTCCCACCATTTCTCATTTTGTGTGTTTTCAGAAGCAGCTGTTTGGCATCGAGGCACCAAACTCCATGGAACTTACTGGTTTGAGGAAATACTTTAACAGCTACACCTTGCAGGGCCGCCGCAATGTGTGTAACACGCATGTATACACGGTTTTGTGCAAGTTTTACATGTCAGATCCCAGCAGTCATGAATATCCCCTTCTTTCGCAGTGTGTCTTGGCTACATATGGGATCTTGATGGTAACAGGAGCTGCATATCTGATGCACAAACGAAGCAAAGAAGAAAAACAGAGGTCCACCCCCACAGCCTGAATGTCCAAGCTCTTCCAGCTGTCTTTGTTTCCACTGAGCATTATTTATGATATGAAGGAAACAGCATGACACTTCTGAGTGTAAGAGCGTTGGAAAAAAGAAGACTGAAAGCTGTACTTTGTAAAATAAATGCTTTTCTTGTTCCTGTCTAACCAATATGTGATTCATTATTAATTCCCATGGCTACCCCAGCTTCAAGAAAACCATATGTTTGTGCAATATCATTGTGTCATCTTGTGTTGTTCACCGCGTGCTTAGGCAACGACACCCAAACTTTGAGTTGTTTATGTACATTATCTGATTGGCCTTAAATAGTTTCTATTTGAATGTTCAGGATATTTTGCTCAGTCATGGCTATAACTGCATAACAAAGATATGACAAACAACGGGTAAGCATTATATTAAATACAGTGTGATATGTGTAATGTGCCTTATTGATTGTACTGTGGCCAAGTGGGAGGTGAACTACTGGAAATGATAACTGTTCTCCAGTGCTCCAATTATGTACTTCAAGCAATTTGTCACAGGAAGCCAGCAGAAACAATTTAAAACAAAAACTGAATGCATAAAGTCAGACATCAGAATTCTTTGGTAAAATATCACTTGCATATGTTTACGTGAGGAAAAAAAGTCTCTTTCATTTCAAAGGTTTTCAAAGCTAGAGAGGGATCAGGAACTTAGAAAGTCTTGAAATGAATTAACTATAACCAAAAATGAATACTAGCACTTGGCATACAAAAACAAGGTCCAAATGAAGAATGAATGCATTAAAAACAAAATTCTCCCCTGCAGTTTCATCAGAAATCAAAAGGACAGAGCAACTACATAATCAACTATGCTTGAGTAATTGATTATTGTGAAGTATGATCATATTTATTATTTTAAGATTATTTTGCAGCTCTAGTGGCCTTTATTCAAGATGTAGACAGGTAGGGGGTTGAGAGAGAGAATGGGGACGACATGTAGCAACGGGCCGCAGGCCGGGACTCGAACCTGCGACCGCTGCAGGACTGTAGCCTCAGTGCATGGGCCGCTTGCTGTTAACCACTGTGCCACCCAGAGACCCAAGTGACCATATTTATAGAAACTGACATTTTGGCCGATCTCTGGTCTCACACATCCAAAAGTGTGTTAACACAATGCCAAGGAGGAACTAAATCAGTGATTTTAGAGAAGGAATCATCTGTTCTTCAGTCTGGGGAAGGTTATAAAACCATTTGTAAAGAATATGAGGTCTGTAATTCTACAGGGAAGGAAGGATGAGTCGAAAACAACTAAGACAGAAACTAGTCTTTCGAGGAAGTGGATGTCTCAGAAAGTCTATCCTGACGTCAGACGATCCAATAGTCAGATGGATGCTAAGAAAAAAAATCAAAGGCTGTATCCCAAATTGCATAGTTGTGCACTTACACTTCCTTTTTTCAGTGCATATGTACATTCACATTGGCAATTCTATCTTTGTCAAGTATACTGCAACTACTCAGAAAGTCCACTGAAAACATTCAGAAAGTTGACCATGGACCACTGAACATCTTGCACATCTGGTGGTCGCCATTGTGTTTACGTAGCAGAAGTGGTGAGACGCGTAACACAGGAAATTGGGCAACATTTTTTTTTTTTAAATTTAGGATTGAGGAAAGTCTATCTATATCTAGGGGCTGCCATGGCGCTAACTTGTGCAAAGCTGATGAAGAAGAAATTTTAACCTTAACATAATTTCCGGTAAGGGCACAATAGCACTTAAACAGTGGGACAGCACTCATTTGCACACCTCGCACTGGAACAACGTCCCAGAGACTAATAAGACCAATGTAGAGTCATATGACCACAATGCAAAGCTCCGCGTTTTGTGAAAACCAAACCCCATATGAGCACTAACACATGATACTGATTATCAATTACAGCGTGAAATGGTTGGTGATTTAGACTAGGCAGCAGGCCACGGCACCTTTTACCCACTGGGTCAACCATGACGTCATCTGTAAACTCAGGTAACCTTGACCCCAACTGTCTAGCAACTAAAGCTTGGCTGAAAATGGAATATCCTTGGGATATCCTGATCATTTTGGGGGATAGAGGGATAGATAAGCAGAGAGGGATGGACTTCCCAGCCTTTCCAAAAAGGAGTCGCTTTTTTGTTGCTTCTCTTCACTGTGTAGCCTACAACACATACAAAATCAAACATAGAATCCAGTATTATTTACTAATTTAGTGGGATGTCCAAAAGGCAGAAACTGTATGCCAAATTCTGGTAATTTGTCCCTTCATAGACACTACAGGTCTGTAGCTCCCCTGTCAGGCTCTGTGGTCACACTCCCTGAACCTGCCTGCTGGTGGTGGTGTGGGGGAACAAAGATCTGCACCTCATCTTTGTTCTAGTTGCACTTTGAGTGAGGGATTAGGTCGCCTGCAGCGTGTGTGCTGTAGAAGTCTCTGTTGTCAACCACATGTAGTCTGATACTGAGAGCTGGTGCAGCTCTCCTTTATCCCTGTTCTATCAGTTGTTCGTGTGTTTTGGTATTATTTATTCACTTCTTATAAGCCTGAAAAAGACAAAATATTATTAAAAAAATAAATAAATTATTGACCAACAGTGTGTAAAACTGAAAACACTGCCATGCATGCTTGAAAAGTTCAAATCACGGCAAAAATAAACCCATTGTATTTGCATTACTCGCGAACCGCACGCTCATTGCCTGCAGATCACGTGATTTATAAGAATCCGCGAGGCCCAAAGAGAAAGCGAAAGCAGCTGCAATGTTGAAATGCCAACACCTGACTAGGGGCGTGTGCGTGCATATGCGGGTGCCCGTGAGGCAGAGCATCGCAGTGTGTGACAGGGCTGCAGAATACAGTCGTCCATCTACAGATCGAGACACGGAGCAGCCGTTAAGACGCCCAAACCGAAAGTTTGATGTTTCCTGAGAAAACCTGCTGGGACCTTCTGCGGGGAACAACCCGGGGAGCTCACTGATGTCTGGAGTCTGACAGCCTCCCCTCGCCAGTGAGTAACTTTAGTTTTTCAGCTTTATGGTTCTTTTATTTGTTTTCTGTGTGCTTTTCTCCCGGCTGTCTGTGAATGACGCGTCAGCCTCGCACTGGGACCAAAGCGGACAGAGTGATACATGAGCCAACCCGCTATTTACTATTTAAATGTCGCCCGCGCAACGTCATTAACACATTGTAACGCCTCATTAAAATTTTAAAAGTGTAGACAGATAAAACATCTGTATCACCAATGACAGGAATGTTTATCTCCCTCTTTATATTATTGTACATTTTACGTCATCATTTGCCTACAAGGCGCTGCGACCTCCCCGGCCCCGGGAGAGGCACGTTTATTTATATAGAAAAAATTCACAAGGTAATTCAAAGTGCTTTACATCGACATTAAAAGCGGCAAGACATAATTAGACAGTAAATAACAAATAAAATGAATTAAAATTATGAGAAAAGAAGGTAAAATAATAAAAAGCACAAGTTGTTAAAAATAAGGGCAGTAGAGTACAGCAGGTAGATATTTAATTTAAGAGTACGCAGTGGTGTTTTTAGGCCTGATTTAAAGGAGCTGGCAGTTGGAGCAGACCTCAGGTCTACAGGAAGTTTGTTCCACCGGTGAAGAAAAGAATAACTGAACGCTGCCTCACCTTGCTTGGTTCTGGTTCTGGAACCACAACAAACCAGATCCAGATGAACCTCAGGGGTCTGGGAGCTTCATAGGAACTAACAGATCAAGCATGTATTTTGGTCCAAGACCATTCAGTGCTTTGTAGACCAGCAGTAAGATTTTAAACTCTATCCTTTGACTCACTGGAAGCCAGTGTAGTGATTTCATGACCGGTGTAATGTGGTCCAGTTTCCTGGTGTTTGTAAGGACTCTGGGCAGGGTGCACCCCCGGGCCCCGGGGAGGGTACACCCCGGGCAGGGTGTGAATGGATGAATGTTTAACCCCATGTTTCTCCTGAACACTTGCAGTTCCCACTAATTTTATGCCAAACTTCTCAAAAACATTCAAACTGGAAGTTAAACCTAACCTTCATTGTCTTATTTCTAACCCGTGGAGCACATAACGGTCATAAAACACATTCAGATATCATATTAAGTACTGTGAATGTGTAAACATGTGAACCTACAGTCAAAAAAGTAAGATAGGATTTTCGAAATAATGTTATTTCAAGCATATTTTAAGATATTACTTAATATAGACAGTGCAGTCATGTAGTCAAAGATACTCTATTAAGAGCAATAATTGTTCTTAATTTCTTTCAAATCACATTGTATGTTCATATAAGTATTTGTATTAAGCCATGTTTTACAAAAAACAATTTGTAAATATAAGCTGACATATGAGAACATTTCTATGTTACAATACAAAGGAAAAACACAGACCCCCCCCCTCTGCATACCTGTCCTGCTTTGACCTAGAAAGTGAAAGTATTGATTTGAGCTCAGGCTGAAGTCTAAAAGCTTTTAAACAAGTTATTCCAAAGTTTGTAGCTGTTTTTTTTCTCTTCCTTTGGAAGATTTACTCAGCAGGTTTAGAAAAAGGTTAGTATCCATTTGTATTATGCATACAATTAACACTATTTATTGTGTTTGCAAATAACTTTCAAATCCTCACTGAAGATGAATTGAAACGTTTATTGAACTCATAGCTCACCTGCTGGGATGTTGTGAATCTTCTTATCAGTAATTGAGGATGCAGAACTTGGTTTATTGTCACTCATGAGATTACAGAGATTACAGAGATCGAGTTTCAGTACATGTCAGTAGCAGGACATGAAATTTTCTGCGTACGGGTCCATCAAGAAGTTGCATTTCTCAGCGTTTGCAAGTATTTACTTAACGTCCTTTACACAATCTCTTTTATGTATCACATATAATATTGTTCAAGCACTTTACATAAGCTTAGACATTTTTTTTCTCTTTTTTTTACTGTGCATTGACAAACACGTACAGCAGTAACACAAACACAACACAAGAGGCACATAGATTAGTATTAGATTTATTCACCAAAAAGGTAATGCTACTTTTCAACATAATAAAATAAATACATTACTATAAACAAATAACTAAAAGCTCCACAAACACTGACTTCCATTAATGGATATTAATTTTAATTAAACGCTAGCCTCCAGTTGTCATTCTTTTGCAGTATTTTTGATACCTGATTGGATTTGTCTACCTTATCTGCATGTGCAAACATTACCCAACTTCCCGCTGTAGCAACTTTTAGCTCTCTCTTTTTATTTTTTCAGCCGGTGGAAAGGGAATAGTTTAATGAAATTATATTCTTGAGAAAAATCATCCTTTTTCCGTTTTGGAAATCAGATTTATGCATTTATTTAATAAACTGGGTAAATAATACCTCTCATTGGTCCATCAAAAATAGCCATTAACAAGGCTGTGTGATTTATTTTAGCTTAGTTATCTAATTAATTGAGGGAAATATTCTCTCAACTAAAAAATACATATAGCGCCTCTATCATTGATTTTATTTATTTATTTATTTTTGTTAAAACATTGTAGTGTTGAATTGCATGTCATTTATTGACGTATAAAGTCTAGTAAACTACTTTAATAACAAATATATAAAGTGTAAAGCATGTACGTGTTTGCGGCACATACAATTTTGGCGCTACAATGCCATTTAAAAAATATGTTGCCAAGCCAAATCTGATGCATTAGTACCACTAACTGCTTGGAGATGGAGTTGCACAAACCTTTAATCAAATAATCTTGGTTAAAAAGGACACTTCAATATAGAGTGCTGTTTCATTTACAATTAAATAAATTGATTTAATTAAAACATAATCCATAAAATAAATAAATATGACACTGAAATAAATACGAATAAAATTTATATTAACTTTTTTTTTTTTTAAAGGAGCATGAGGCTCCTTTTAAGAAATGAGACTCTCTAGCGCCACCCTTCACCACGACGGCCGTTGGGGGTACTGCAGCCAACAGTGAAGCCGGCACGGGAGAAGGGGGAGAACGCACATGCAGCGTCATGTGACGTCACATCTGCAGCCCAGCGTGGGAAATTCGGGACCGAATTGCAGCACATTTTGCAGAACACAGCCTGTTCAAGGCAAAGGAGAGATACACTAGAGGGCTCATTCTTTTGGGTTTGGAACGCTTCATCTGACATTATTACTAGAAAACTTAAAATGTATACGGATTTTTTTCATAAATCCTGCCACAATCCGGCCTCAAGCTCCTTTAAATGAAAACTTATTTATTTTATGAAAAGTTTTTTCATAATGGTATATTTATTTCATGACACTTTTAATTCATAATGGTATATTTTTTTATTAGTGACACTTTTGTTTTCTAATGCCATGTTTACGTATTGCATGACACTTTTATTTTGCCATGCCACTTATATCTTTTATTTCATGTTCCTATATTTAAATGAAGGGGCAATGTGTGTTTGGCCGCAGCGTGAACCTCAACGGTTCCTCATGATGGATAGGAAAGGGAGAAGAAAACGGACAACCAATTTTAAGAACAACGAAGAGGAAGAACAAAACTCGGCAACATTTTGGGCAGGCTTGGACTTTCAGATTTGACAATTGTAAAATGTCTGAGACTAAGAACATCTCAGTCTTATTGAGAGAGGCTATCAACCACATTGATGAAATGGTAGCGCAGCCTCATCAACACCTAGAATCCTATTACACCACCACTGTTGCTATCCCCATTGACCCTGACTGCAGGCCAGTGCAGCATCATTGATCAATTTTATAAAAATTAAATTAATTAGAATGATATATGGCCCAGTGCAGGATTATCCAACAGCTTTGCGGAAGCATAATTCATTTGCAGTCTAGATACGGAGCCAGGGTGAAGATCTCCTGATCTGGCCGCTGCTGCATGACTGACTGCCTGACTGCCTGACTGCCTGACTGCCTGACTGCCTGACTGACTGACTGACTGACTGACTAAGAGTACTTTGAGACGGGGGAGGGCGCCTAAGAAGTGCAAGAATGAAACATGCTTTCATGTTTGAGTCTCCAAAAGTCCTCAATTATACCTGTAAAAAGTCCCTAGATTTGCTGCTAATCGTCAGTTGGAAACGGGTAGACAAAAAAGTTGCTCTGGAGATGTGAATCCTCGTTCAATAAAGCAACAGTGTCTAAGATGGCACCGCGGCCCACAATGCTGAAGCTATTTTCTGATTCATCAGACGGCACAACCGTGTCAACCAAGACAGCCCCACAACATCCAGAGATTTGAGGAACTCAGGGCAGCTCTCATCCACCCCTGGTTCCTTGCCACATAGAAGTTTCTTAACCACCTCAGGCCCAGAGATAGGAGAGCTCTTAAAGTTCAAAGGCTCTGCTTCCTCATAGGAAGGCGTGGTGGTGGGTCGAGGAAGTCTGCAAAGTATTCCTTCCACCGACTTACAACATCCCAAGTCAATGTCAGCAGCGCACCATCCCCAACATACACAGTGTCGGTGGTGCACCACTTTCCCCTCTTGAGCCGTCTGATGGTGGACCAGAATCTCTTTTGAAGCTGTCCGGAAGTTGTTCACCATGGCCTCTCCAAACTCCCCCCACACCTGGGTTTTTGCCTCAAAAACAACCAAAGCTGCGTTCTGCTTGGCCTGCCTGGACCTATCCCCCTGCCTCTGTAGTCCAACAAGCCAAAAAGGTTGTTCGTCAGCTTAGCAGTGTCCAGCAGCTTGGTCGTATATTACAGCCACGACAGGCATCAACAACCTTTCGGTGCATCAGCACAAACAGTCAAGACACTCCACCCCCCCTTTTTCAAATTAAAATTAAAAAGAAATTAAAAAAAATTAAAATTAATGTATTGATTTAATTTCTGTTCATTTCATTGTTATTTATTTATTTATTTATTTAATCGAGTGTTTATTTAAGTATTTATTTATGTAATTGTGAATGAAATGGCAGTCCATGCTTCAAGGAACCAGTCAGATTTTAGCTTTGGCTAATGCCTTTGTGATCACGCCCTGAGAACTGTCCACGGTACCTGTGCTGCTTTATTAGGGCCCGAGCACTGACAGTGCGAAGGCCCTATTGTATGTGTAGGGAAAAAAAAATATTTCCCCGTTTTTTTATTTTTCCAACGAAATGAGGGCCTTCTTGCCCCCTTAAACGTGCCCCAAAAGTCACCAAATTTTGCACGCAAACCAGGCCTGGCGAAAAATTTGATATTTAATGGTTTGCATTAATGGGCTTAGCCTAATGGTTCAAGCCCCCTTGGTTTGACGTACATGCACGAAAATCGGTACACACCTGTATCCTGTCGCAACTTAAAGAAAAGTCTCTTGGCGCCATGGCTGAAACCGAACAGGAAGTCGGCCATTTTGAATTAATTGTGTAATTTTGGCGTAATTTATGCCATTCCTTCGGCCGCTTCTTCGCCCGAACCGTAACGTGCACCCAGGTGTGTTATACATCAAAATGTGCATTTCGATCCTGTGATGATGGACATTACTTTTCTCAGTCAAAAGTGTTACCGTGGCGACGATAGATGCCAAAAAGCGCGCCCCCCCTTCATCTGATTGGTCCATATTTGATAGTTCCTACTTTCTGCCATAACTTTTGAATGGTTTGACATAAAGACTCATGGGTGGTGTCATCGGACTCGGTTTTGAGTACTTGACCTTCATTGGCATGAATTATCCCCGCCCCTTCTTCTGATTGGTCAATATCTGATAGTTCCTACTTTCTGCCATAACTTTTGAATGGTCTGATATAGAGAGTCGTGGCTGGTGTCATCCGCTAAATGTCCTGGCCTGAAGATATTTACATGCAAGTCATACAAGCTCTTCTACTGCAGCACGTCTGAACGTGCACTAGGGTGAGAGCGCCCGTTCGTCGCTGCTTGCAGCTTAAATTGGTTATTAGATTGTGTTTTTACTTTTGATGTGATATAAACCAGCATTACACGTCGCAAGAGACTGAATCGCTGTGTTTTTTGAAAGGATTTATTTCAGCTCTTTATGGCTTTATGCAGCGCAGCTATTAAAGGAAATATTGTTCACAACACTGAATGATGATCTATTTCAGATTTCGCTCAAAATCATCAACAAAAACAAAACTCAAAATATTGATAAAAACTAGATAAGCAGTTCAGGAGTAACAATGATGTATAACTGCTGATTGCCACATAAGCAATATTTGCTTCTACATTTGATACCCATCCGATCCACTATATATCCACTTCTTCCTCTTCAAGGTCACAATCATCTGCTCAAGCTTATCCCAGCTGTGTCTAGGTCGAAAAGCAGGGTATACCTTAGGCAGGTCCAGCTTTGCCATATCAATGTCAAGTCAAATTTTATTTGTATAGCACATATACAAACGGCTGAGCCGCAACCAAAGTGCTTCACAGAAAGTGCATTAAAATATCAGTGTGGTGATGTTCTGATACAGTTTATTCTTGCTCCCCCCAAGTGTCCTACAGACTTACTTTTTGTTGGCTGAAAAACATCCAGTAAAATAAAAGCTTTTGACTGAAATGGTCCGTTTTCACCTTTTTCTGTTTTTCAGGTTGTCTGTGTTTCCATGACAGATGACGGACTACAAACAGCTTCTGCTCAATTCCAGTACTTTGCAGTTTATTGTAAAAGGACTTTGAAAAAAGTAAACAGCATGGAATCTCTGAGTATGCAAAGTGTCAAATGATCAAGGACAAAACAGTCAGTAATGGAGGATCTGCCTGTAAAAAGAGAAGGAATTGGTGCTACAGACTGTCAGGAGGAAGACTCTCCTTTTTAGGATGGTCAGAGACAGTCCTAACAGCACAGTAGTACGTAACCAAGAGCAGAACCAAGTGGCTGAAACACAAAACCAAAGTCAACTCCCTGAAGAAACTGCTGGGCCTGAACAATCACAGACCACCGAGAGAGTTGAACCAGAGAGCCAGCAGCCCAAATTACTGTTGTGGAGAAGACTTGACTTCGAGGAGGAATCTGATTCCTGCAGCCAGGTAAGTACTCAAGATTTACTCCCCATGAGTCAGTTGTGGATTTTATTGCTGTGGGATATTGATTTTTTTATTTTTTTTCAACAGAGGACAGGTGGCTGGAGGGATAAAAAAGAAATTAAACATTAGGATAAGATTTTTAACAATTTCAAATAATAAAGGTTGCAGTACAACAGTTTTAGAGTACCATGTAAAGGTTTTCAGCAATAGAAGACCAAAACTATTTATTTTGAAAAATTACAAGAAAAAAATCATTATCTTTTAAGCTTTATTTCAGTTATGCAGCTGATGCGTTACATTGTGTTATATTGTGCTGTTACTTTTTGTAGCAAATGATTCAGTTGAGTAGACCATTATTACTGATAACGTTAATTGTTGTTGGCACAGAACAACGACTCTCCAGACAACCACATTAAAACCAGTGGGAGGAAAAAACAATCTAGAGTCAATAATTCAGTGTGGGGAAAGTGAAAGTGGAGGCCGCGGCTGCTGATGTTCTGTTTTCTGTTAATCTGACAGTTTTTTGGTGCTTCTTCAAGGGTTCTTCAACCCTGTTATTGTACATATGAGAAGATGGAAAAAAAACACGCTACTATCGAGAAAACTCGCAAGAAAAAGAACAAAATAATTATATTATACTATGTGAAAGAATATTTTTGTATCAAAGTGATGAACATAAATGCATTCTTCATTTAGGAACACTCAAATTAAAACAAATTTAAAGGCTTAAAGTAGTACGATAAGACACAGGTAGGTTTCCAAAATGTGAATGCCCTATCTGAAAAATGCACTCTCCATAGAGAAGAAAATAAAAACTTGTTTTTCTTGAATATTATTTTTTCATGGATACCCAACAAATGTCACACTATTTTTGGACATGATTACTATGTGTTGACATGACCAACTAGATATTGATGAGTTGCAAAGTGGATATTAGAAGATTTGACCTTTATCATTTTGCAGATGGGAGCTTTTGTGTTTCGGCCATCAATGTGGAAGTTTGAGATTTAACAGGCCTCAGAGTGTGATCATGATTCACTTACTGATGATTAAAATTGACTAATATTTGGCCCTTTCTCCCCTCGAACTGTGGGAATTTGGCCGAATGAGCAAACATGTTGCCTACCACTGCTGCTTTTGTGTAAATACAATTATTTCTGTGAAGTTTATGATGGGAGCTTGTACTGCATTTGCAGAAACACTGTAGAAAGTTTAAACCCAAAATCCTGTTGAAGGCAAACCTATCCTGGATGGGGCTCTGAACAAAGGAACTACTGGATTATAGGAAGCACATCACATCCTGACAATACTTCTTTTTTTTTTTTTTTTGCTTTTGCCTAGATTCAGTCATATTTAAATGACATTTTGGTTAATTCTTTGAATTGACTCACTGAATTATATTTACAATTTTTCTCTAGCATGAGCTTGATGAACTAGTAAATATTGCACGTTTAATTTTTGGGGAAAAAAAGTCCATTGTACCATTTTTATTTGCCAGTTTGGATATTTTTAAATCAGGGGGTCCCCATATAGGTGTGGAGATTTTGTTTGTGTGTTTGTTTTCCCCAATACAAGGACCAGAGGGGTATTCCAGGAAGCGGGTTTAGTGAAAAGTCTGAGTTTGTTAAGCCTGAGATGAGGGAAATCCGGAGTTTTCAGTTCCAGAAAGCGATTTAACTTAAACTCTGAGTCAGTTACTATGGCAACTGAGCCTCTGATCCTAACCTGCTCGCTAGCAGGTTTACTTCAATAAAGCCTGAGTTTCTCTCTGTCTCCTCCCTCAGTGGCGTCAATTCAGCCAATGGGCCTTTACGCAATACAAATCCGTTTTCACCACGGACAGCAAGCGGCTGAGTTAGAGAGCAGAAAAAGTGTATCTAACAAACGCAACGTATTTTATTCACTATGTCAGTGCAACAATATCACAGGGACATCTGAGTTTAACTTCAAACAGTTAAAGTCCAAATGCAAAAAGGAGAGGAAGGGAGCAGAAGACAGAAAGAGAGAGAGAGAGTAAAAAGAAATATTTCCCTTAAACAGATTTATAAGAGGGTAGGGTGATTTGATATCTTACCTTAAAATGAACTTCCATAATTAATCCATCAGCCTCGTTAATATCTTCTGCTGCTGGGGAAACATTGGACCCATCACTTGCCTTCTTTCTTTTATTTTAAATTGCGTGGTTGCCTGCTTCCTTTTCATTTTTGTAAGTTAATAACACTGTCGTCAGGGACGCTGGGACATCACATTTCAAGATATGAGGGGGGTTTACAAGTGTTGGGAAAGATAATACCTAGTGAAATCCATCATGTTCTGATATGCATTTGTAGTTATTTTATGTGTATTAAGTAATAGAATAAATCAATACAAATAGATACAGAGTAATTCCATAAATGTATTTAAAAAAAAAAACATTTACATTTTCCCCTGAAGCCGAGGTGTGGCGGCTGCCCCTGATCTAAATGACAATAAAATTTAATTCAATACCATTCCACCACTGCTTTCATCTGTAATGCTATAAGACAGTGTGCTTAAATGTTAAATGAATACTGCATTCAAACTTACAAATTGACTGCAGCAACTTTCTCCCACGCCAATTCTCTCCTCGTTTTTCGTGTTTTTTTTTTTCTGAAATATGCTCTCATACTCGCCATACGCACGTATTAACACTTCTAACTCCAGTGGCGTGAAGTATGTGGATCTTCAGATGCAAACAAATGTTTCCTCAAAGGGATTTTGTAAATTGAAATGTTAAATAAAGTTAAAAAGAAAAAAGAAAAAGTATGTCGCTCTTTTGTTGTCGCCGGTTGCCATGGTGAATCCTTGTATCAGGGCTCTACTGATAATGGCTTTTTATATCCCTCACGCACGCGCTTAGCTCGAGCTTAACAAACTCAGAGTTGATTGAACTAACTCATATCCGCTGTTCTGGAACCGAAAACTCCGACTTTCCTATCTCAGGTTAAGTCAACTCGGAGTTCAGGTTTAAACTCGGAATTTGTTGAACCTGCTTCCTGGAATACCCCTCAGGAGACATTTCTTACAAATAGTTGAATATTCCCTCAAATGTAGATGTTTTTTAAATATTTTCCACACTAATAATATGAATTAGAAATGGAGTATGAGGAAGGAATTTCTTTCAGCAAATCTCCTACTGGTTGTACGTTACTGCACAGATCCTCCTTTTGAAAACTTTGGTATTGTTTTTACGTCTGCTATATAGTGACTATACTTTGAGGTTAATTCCACAAGTATTTCAGAGGAACTGAAAACAACAAGCACAGCTCTTTGGGCGCAAGCACATGTTTTCCTCCTGGACTACATACAACCCAATAACTTTCACTCATGCTGCCTGAAAAGCAAATTGTGTTTGCAGAAAAGGGGTTGTTTCCTGGTATAAAGATAAAAAAAATGTCAGGTTGTGTTGTGTACATGATGACTGATTGTCTGTGCATGTTTTCTGTTGTAGTCAGCGACTGGAGCTGATGCCGACAGCTTGCCCACACACTTTCGTCCTTTCAACAGCCAAGAGGAGTATAAACTTGTGAAACACACCCACCGCCAGCTCCAACACAGCGGTTACTATTGGGGACCGATGTCCATGGAGAAGGCACATGAAATACTCGCACATGCACCCCAGGGAACGTTCCTCATAAGGTGGTAAAAACATTTTCTTTTGATAGTTTTAGTGTATTCCTGTTCCATTGAATGTATATGGATTTCTTGCTGAGGGGACTTGTGCAAATATGATCTTTGTTTGCATTTATTGGATGGGTTTTAGTCAGATTTCTTTGACAAGCAAGTGCACTTTTGGCATTACTCAGAATGATCCACTATGGGAGGTCTATAAAGAAAATAATAATAATAAGCTTGTGCTGCTGTGTTGCTTCAGGGACAGCGGCCAGCCAGATGTCTTCTTTACGCTGAGCTACCAAAGTGAACACGGCCCAACTAGTGTCCGTGTCCAGCTGAACAACCTTCTCTTCAATCTTTTCGGCAGCCACAAGACTTTCCCTTCTTTCTTTGCCCTGCTCGCTTGTTACACCAGCTCTAAGCTGACAAAACCTTATCGCAAGCAGCGCCCAGAGCAGCTGAAGCAGATATGCAGGAGGGCTTTTATACGCACATATGGAGCAGAAAGGACAGACACCATCCCTAAACTCAGCCCTGAGGTTAATGCCTATATTCATGCATATCCTTATTTTACATAGGCACACCTGTGGGGAAAAAGTACCTTTTGCTGTATGTTGAAGTCGGTTGTATTATAAATTTAAATTGGTATGTTTTTTTTTGTTGTTTTTTTTTAAATCTAAGGTTATTTGCACGTATTATTCAAATTGTATCCAATTTATATTGAGTATGCACCACACATTTTATCTTTTCTGCTGCTGTTTAAAGCTCCATCAGTTTATGGTCGGCCATTTTTAATAAAAATAAATATAATCATGTTACCAGTTTACCATTTTATGACAAACTTTTAGGTGAATGTTAGGTGTTAGATGGTAACTCGTAATATAATCCCTCTCTCAGTTTTGTATGTAAAAGCTTAGTGCAGTTACAATTGGGTAGATGTGTGATTTCCTCCATAGAGATGCATTCAATGTCTCTTTTATGTCGTGTAAACAAAAGGTTTATGTGAGAAATACCAAATGTTCACTGGAACAAACAACAGCCACTCAACATTTTCTTTTTTGATGAGTTCCAAAAGGAGTAGGGTCAGGGTTATTTTAATAACGCACTATGCCACTGATGTGCCTCACATAGTATTTGGTTGATAATGGCAGCAGACTTTTAGAAATCTACAATCTTTGTAAAGTGTGTTAAGTTTGCTCATTGTACTACAATGCCTTATTTGAATATCAGATTTCACATGTATGTACTTTGCATTTTAAGCAAAATAATTGTTTTTTTCCTGAAGAACAGGTCAGTTGTGTTGTTGTCTTTATGTGTTGATTAGTTGAAACTCAGTTATTAAAAACAGTCAGCCTAAAAGGCCAACAGGGCATTCAGACCAATTATTAAACATGCAGATGTTTTCTGTTAAATTACATGAGGTATTTGATTTAAGTTATTAATCGTTGCAGTTTTAAAATCTGATGTAGTGCTCAACACTCCTTTTACATGTGTAGTTATTGACTGCTTTTTAAAGTGATACGTGAAGCTGTTGAATGTTTCTTTTCAAAACTTGAATGTGAGCTGAATTAAAATATTTTGCCCATAAAAATTTGTTTAAGAGGCTTGATCACTGATGAAAATGTAGATGGTCATCCACTGGTTGGGTAATGGATTAGAGAGACCGTGGAGTATTTTCATGTTCAAGTTTTAGTTTCAATTTCAACTGAAGTAGTTTATGAATATTTTTTGAGAGTTGTTTACTCTCCTGTCCCTACTGTTGTACAAAAACCACCCAACGTTACCAGACTATTCTTTGTCATCACTCGTTATAGCTGCGCATCACTTTCTTCAACTTAACTTTATTTATTAAGCACTAAGTTTTAACCAGAAGGCCACTCGGAAGTTGAAATTCCAACTTGAAATGCGTTTCATTTACTCCGAAAGTTGAAGTTCAGAATCTGGAATCATTTCACACCCCAACTGACTTTGTTACTGTCACCATATCGGAAAATGAACCACCTGATTGGCTCTTGGATGGCTGGCCATTGTTTGTGATGCTAATTGTACATGATATCAAATGTACTATTATAAAAAGGTTAGCTGAGTTTCTACTTTGTTGACGTGAATGTCAGCCATGACTGATTTCAGAATTTGGAGGTTTACAAAGTTTCTCCGACTCAGAGTTGGAATTCATGGTTAAGGGGTAGTTCCAGTCGAAACGTGTGACTAGGAGGAACTATGTTATGACTTACAAGTACAACTGGAAGGCACCACTGCCCTGACTCCCAAACCCAAGTGTAAAGTTGGATAGAATTTCAACTTAATTTAATCTGTTATACAGAACTAATTTTGCTCTTTAGGAACTCATCACTGAGTTCAGATTCAGATTCAGAAAACTTTATTTATCCCCGAGGGGGCAATTGCAAAAACAACTAAGCAGCATGACGTTGAAAGTACAGAATAAATGCAGATAAATAAAGCATGTATTGTATGTGCAGATAAATAAAGCATGTATCGTATGTTCAAACTTTTCCATTTATTTCAAATGAAAAGACCATTAGATATATTGTGGCAAAGACAAACTTTTTTTTTAAATTGTTTATGCCCTTTATTATATGGCAGTACGAAACAACTAAAGATAACTTTTAATTTCTTGATACACATAGGCTATATAAATATCTCTTTCTATTTCTAACCAATCCAAGGTGTAATGGGGTTTTATTGGATGCCCACTGATAACTTAGACTCCATGTTTCCTCTCAGTGGGTAATCCAGTTGTATAAGAAGCTGATTATCAACTGAAAAGCTATCCATTTACCATTTAAATCAGATTAGCTTGTACTGTCAGTACACAATGTACAGCTTCAACTTTTTTTTTTTGTGAAGTCTTCTGTCATCTGCTCTAATTCCTGTCCTAAATATGAATGACAGTGGCCCCTTTAGTCAAAATTAGCACGGTATACACACGTACACATTCTTGGTCCTCAATTTATCTCTGTCTCATTAACCTTAGATATGTTGATGTAATACCCTCACTGCTGTGACACACTTTGAGACGAAGACAGTCTAGTTGCAAAGCACCTTTCCACTACGACCAAAGTTAATGTGGTTTTCATAAAGAGGTCATTAAGGAACTCAAACGTGTACTGTGTAGGAGATGTAAAGAGACGGTACATTTATAGATTTTTAATAGGAGAATAGAGGTGGGCTTAGGTCTGGAGTACCCAGGTTCAAGCCCTGAAGATGGAAACCAGAATATACCACCTTGGGTCCCTGAGCAAGGCCCTTAACCCCTATTGCTCCCCGGGCTCCAGAATAAAGCTGCCCACTGCTACTAGTCTAACTAGTGATGGGTTAAAGGGGACCTATTATGAAAAACAGGTTTTTTCTTGTTTTAACATATATAAATTGGTCTCCCCTCAGCCTGCCAACTCAGAGAAGGAGGAAAGCAACCAAATTCTGCAGTGCCTGTACAGCCGCCAGATGATCCATCCAGTCTGATGTGGCTTCTACGAGCCGTTCAGATTCTGCTCCCGTCGTTACGTAACGACGGGAGCGATTTACATAGGTCGGCCTCCGATGCGTGAAACCACACCCACAACACCCACAACTCCGGCTGGCTCTGCCAGCCGGAGCTTCCGCCATTTTTTCGTAGCGGTGTATCGCGTCATTCAGGCAGCCAATCAGCACAGAGCCTCATTATCATAGCCTCCCCGCCCACTCAGAATCCCGCATAGAGAATGAGGTTAGAGAATGGGAAGATAAAGACATGGCTCAGAGGCTGAATTTCTAATTTATTAAGCAAAATCAATCAAAAGCTTGTTTTTAAGACATTCAAGGCCTGTTTAAAATAGATATTAGATGCCATAATAGGTCCCCTTTATTAAAAGCAGAGGACACATTTCAGTGTGTTTCCATGTATAGTGATGAAACAAGCAACAGTCTTGGAGGGGAATGAATACCCAGCATTCATGTGAATGTAATCGCATTGTTGGATGTGATGACATGGACTCCACCTTCATCACCGAGGTCTGAGTGAGGCTCTTCCACGCGGCCGAACCGGCTCCCATGGCAACAACGCTGTCTCTTTGACACGCGCGCCAAAACTGAGATTACAGCGAGAGTGGAGAGAGTGACACTAGCCGTAGTTTTTTATTTATTTATCTATTTATGTAATGCCATCTACAACTGTGGACGCCCGAGTGTGAGTGAGCGCGCAGGCGCACCGTAACAGGCGCGCACCGGTCCAGCACCGCGGGGGCGACGGCGGTCACGCGGGGAACATCAGTGGGATCCTGCGGAACAGAGGTGGTGGTGCTGATGCTGATGCTGAGGTGGTGCTGATGCTGAGGTCCTGAGGCTGAGGTGCTGATGAGGCGGTGCTGAGGTGCGGGATCGGACCCGTCGTGCGGGAGGCGCTCACGCTCCACGGTCAGCAGCAGCAGCAGCAGCAGCAGCTGCAGGAGAGCCGGGGGAGTCGCATCCGTGCAGACTGGAGAGCATCCCAGAGCGTCCCGGCGAAGAGCCTGAGGAGGAGGAGGACTGCGACCCGCGCTGGACTCCTGGCCGATCCGGAGCATCCCAGTCCCGTCCAGCATCCCTGCATCCCTCCCTCCCTCCATCCCTCCCTCCCTCCCCCCGCACCCCAGCCCCTGCTCCAGCTCCAGCTCCAGCTCCAGCGGGAGGCCGGGAGCGGCGGCACGATGTAGCAGCGGATTAACGGAGGAGAGGAGAGAGGGGCTCACAGGCAGAGCTGGACCGGGAGGACCGGGAGGACCGGGAGGACCGGGAGGACCGAGCGGACCGCGGGACCGGGGCGGGACGGAGGGGACATGGGGAAGGACCAGGAGCTGCTCCAGGCCGCCAAGACCGAGGACTTACTGACAGCTCAGCGGCTCCTACAGAGACCACGGCCGGGGAAAGCCAGTCAGTATCCATCCATCCTCCTGTCTCTGACTCACACACACACACACATGCACACATGCACACATGCACACACACACATGCACACACACACAAACACACTCTCACACACACACACACACACACACACACACACACACACACACACACACACACACACACACACACACACACACACACACATACACACACACACACACACACACACACACGCACACACACACGCACACACGCAT
This sequence comes from Cololabis saira, assembly GCF_033807715.1. NCBI lineage: Eukaryota > Metazoa > Chordata > Actinopteri > Beloniformes > Belonidae > Cololabis > Cololabis saira. The sequence goes on from NC_084587.1 coordinate 26,378,909, forward strand.
ACCCGTCATTACCAGGTCAGGACAGTGCAGGATAAATCTGATGTGATGCCATTTAGCCTGAATGGTTCATGTGTGTGTGTGTGTGTGTGTGTGTGTGTGTGTGTGTGTGTGCGTGTGTGTGTGTGCGTGCTCCTCTGCACGCCCCTGTGTGACTGTTTGTGGTTTGTGACGGTGATGACGTTGCACATGTCATGTAATTAGAAATAAGGGATGCTTGTTGCCCCCACCTCTCGCAATTAAGCGTTTGTATTTTCGTCTGCACGAATGCACAATAAATTTGTGTGTGTGTGTGTGTGTGTGTGTGTGTGTGTGTGTGTGTGTGTGTGTGTGTGTGTGTGTGTGTGTGTGTGTGTGTGTGTGTACTTGTGTGCACATGTGAGAAAGGTGCACAAAGGTCCTACACTGCTCTCGGGACAGGGGGGATTATTGGTGTGTGAAGACACCAGATGTTAGTGGTACAAATGTGATAATCGTAAGTTTAGACACACATGCAGGCTTTTTTCTTTCATGCACGCGCATATGTGACGCTGGTGCGTGCGTGATCCCAGGATTCAGCTGGGACTTGAGGTGATAATTAGATTTCAATTACAGCCTTGAAAATGCTCTCCTCCTCTCCCATTTCTCCAAGAGCCCCCCCACCGCTGTCACCTACTTTCCTCATGTACTCCCTACTCCTCTTCCCTTCCATCCTTGTGTTGTCTAGATTTTGGTCCTCCCCTCCTATTCGCTCTTCCTTTTGTGTGCATGTTTGTCTTTGAACATTCCAGCAGGGCCGTGGACAAGAAAAATGCTTCTCCTCAAATGCCAGAACAGATCAGCCCTGAGTGCTCAGGCCAGTGCACTCTGACAAAGAGAATTGAAGGGGGTGGGGGGGTAGGTTGAGAGTGAGGAGCACAGTTAGCAAGTGAGGGTGCAGGACAGAAGGAGTGAAACAGTGTGTTAGGGATGCAAGGAAGTGAAGACGCAGGGAAGGGAGGTTTGAAGCGTGTGTGAAAGCTTTGTATGTGGTTTGTGTGTGTCATTCCAGGTTTATGTTTGAATAATTAAACAGTAAGCCCGGGTTTCCCTGCTGGAGGAGTGCTGCCTACACAAACACAATCCAAAACCTTTCTTTGCACACACATTTGCAGACAAGCATGAACGGAGACACGCTCAACACATCGGGTGTTAGTCATGTGCCTGACTGTGTTCGTATTATTAATAGAATGCTAATGAAGTTCAGAGCAGCAGTGTGGCGGCCAAGCGGTTGGGGGTGGGGGGGCAACATCAATGTGGCGGTTGTTTGTGCTGTCAAAGTGGTACAAATTGATGTATAGGATTAAAGGAATCGAGGTGGTCATAGGAGCATGTAAGACCACTTAACTACATAGGCCTGACTGTGTTGGTGGCACTGTAGAGACAGCTCACTTTAATATCTCTGAAACTGAAAAGAACAGAAATTTGCCAGTCAGTGTGAAACCCATGGCAGTTCAAATTTGTTCATAAGCGATTTAATTCACTCATCCTTACAGTTTCCGTGCTTCCATGGTTCATCCTGGTTGAGGATGTTTGATCGCCGGGGTCCGTCCCAGCGGTCATGAGGAGAGGGGCGGGGTAGACCAGGACAGGTCGGCAGTCCATCACAGGACCACACGCAGCACAAACAGGACAAACAACCGTACACACCCAACCACACTCACTCCCATGGATAATTTAAACCCACAAATCAACCAGACGTGCATAGTTTTGTACTGTGGAAGGAAGCCAGCGTCATAACAGTTTCCACACAAACTAAATGAGTGAAAATATAAGCGTTTACATTTAAATTAGGACAGATTTAATTATGTCTGTAACCTGAAAATTTAATGAAGAGCTGTCAATAAATCCTGCCATTAAAATTTTCATTGTAATACAACATGAATATTTATCTGACAAGCTGTCAAAGTGTTGGGATTTTTGGACCCAGGCTTCTCATCCATCCTGCATATGAATCTTCGCTGCAGTAGATCAGAGGCAGATGTGGAAACTAAATAAAGTATTGCTCCTAAAAGAGAAGAATAAATTGCTTTTTAAGACACTGAACATCCCACCCCCTCTAAAATAAATCAATGTTGGTTGTAATTAGTTTGTGATATTGCTATCTTTTTACTAATAAAATGTCACTTGTGACCTTTTTAATTCTGATTGAATGAATTTCAATCAGAATTTTGGGTCCTTTGAAAGTCAGTACACTGGGTCAGATTCAACACATACAATAAAATGATTAAAGGAAGACTGACAACATAAAAAAGAAGATACATTTCAGCAGAAAATGTGGCTCCTGAAGCTGATGTGAGTCGAGTGAGGAAAAGGTGTGGCCATCCGTTGGACTTGTGGGACCAACAGAATCATGAGTGATGATTCTTTTATTTTGGCATGTCATCAAACACCTGCTTTAAGGAAACTGTTGTATTTTTCATGTAAACCTTCCTAACTGGTTCTGCGTGAATGGAAATAAATTCAATGTGACCCGTTAATATCAGCATGAACATCAATCAGTATTTGACATTTGTCCTTTTTAACAGAAAGCAACAATCAACTACAAATGAGAACATGTTATAGCTCAGCATTGTTTATAATAAGACTTTAAAATAATCTACTCAGATTTTTGTTCTCTCATGCGCTTGGATACAGGAAAGGCGTAAATGCACTTAAGCAGACTGACTCAAACGGCAATTGGATTTATTTTGCAGATAGTATTTCATTAAAATATGCTTGGACCTGTTTCGATCCAGGCATTTGAATTATACTCAGGACATCTCTGCTGAATCTTAAATCTTAAGGTTTTATTGGAGGCCGAAATATATCCTGGGTACGCAGACGTCACTCTTTTTGGAGTGTGTGAAAGTCGTATCTAAGCCTCTAACTTAGAATATACAGTAGATAAATACAAGCACAACCACACACACAATAAAAAACGAGCTGGCTCTGGCTCAAAACACAGCTCCAATTTTGTCTACTTTACTGACCTGCAAAAATTATTTGTTGAAGCATTTTTGTGGTTTTAAAGTAAAATTAAAAAGCATCTTTGCGTTGAAATTCTATGCAGGTTTTACAGTCTCAAAAAGTTTATATAACAAAATCTATATTCATGCTGAGTTTAAAAAGAAAAATCAACAATATTAATATGTATATGCCTTATATTAATATATAACATTTTGAAAAAGTAAGTATAAATAATATAAGGGTCTGTAAAGATAATAATTTTGTAATGTCAACAAATCCCATGATATAAACAAAAGTTCTCCGGCTTCGGTTAAGTTTGTCAGTATTTTCTGAGCTAACAAGTGGCTCTCAGCTATCTGAGAACATTAACTGTAAAAATAAAAATAATTACAGGCCACAAATGTACTCCATTATTTGAAAAGCATAAATAATTTCTTAAAGCAGGTCGTCATTCTAATTTTCATCAAACACTACTCCAATAAAAGCAAATGTTCTATCAGTTGTCATTAAGAGACATTTCTGGCTCGAGATAGCTCACTTTGTTGGCGTTAACATACCATTTGATTTAAGAGATTCAGTGCATCACTTCAGACAAAGATAAGTTGGTTGTTGCTGATAAATGAAGCCAGCTGGCACTGGCTTTTACTGTCTTTATCTTCGGTTCAGTTAAAATTAAGTTCTTTTATCTGAGAGATAGGAGCTTGCTTATCACAACGGCATCGTCTGTGTTGGTGCAGTCCACTAAAATGACCTTATGAGCAAGGAAGATCTTTTGGCCCAGTTCATAGTCTGTAAGGAATGGTAGTATAAAGGCCTGTTACAATCATTTTATCAAGCAAACACCAGCGTGTAAACCAGTAGGTATCAAGCCAGGGCTTTCTTTGTAGTCCCTATGTCAAGATGATATTCAAGCTTGAAGTAACAGTAAAAAAAATCCCTTGGTGAGGATGGATATGACATCAGACACGGCAAGAGTTTGTAACTCTCATCTCACATCTTTTCACAGCTTTTGAGTGAATTCAGTCCGTCTCAGTGTCATCTGTTCCTTCATGTGATGCATCGCAGACTCCAGGATGTTGAGATCAAGTCTCTGTGAGGTTCAATCTGCTGTAGGACTCCTCAGATTTTACATACTCTAACTATATGTTTGTCATGCAGCAAACATATCTAGGATCAATTACGCTCCTCACTTATACCGACTCTACTCTGATACTGCATGACGGCTAACATTAAAGTCTAAATGCCTAAAAGATTGGCGCAGTACAGTACAGAAATCTGCTTAATTCTTTCCTGAACACACTCTCTGTCTCCTGTTTTAAAATAGAAATATATAAAAATGTGACACATTGACTGGACTGCGAGAATGCTGGGTAGATACATGTGAACCTGCTTCATGCATCTAATCGTGTGAAAATGGAAGGATGTTGCATTCATGCAGGTGTTTGGTTTGAGCTGCATGTTATGTTGAGATTTAAATGCATGATGACGGAAAAGTCAGAGGTGACGGGAGAAGGAATTCAAGAACATCTCTGGTAATGAGGAACCCTGAAAAACCTTCCACTTCAACTCTCCCAAGGTTTGGGAGTCAGTTTTGTTATATTCAAGTGTTATGTTCCAGTCAGTGACAACAACTTTGTGGAAATCTCCTTTGAGATTGAAGGGTCTTGAACTGAAAGAGAATGATGGGATTTAATGTCAAATTAAATCTAGACTGAAATATAGATACAATTGGAGGAGCTGTTACAAAAATCATATCTTGGCAATGCTTGCCAAGTGACTGACAGTCCATGTGAATGGTACATTGTGGGTTACCATGGCAACCAGGGCTCGGTTGCAGTGTTGTGCCTTGAATTATCATAAGAATGATGAGCCACGGTCCAAGGACAGTTATGAGAAAACATTATGGTAATACTCTCAAATCAACAGTTGATGTCAAGGAAGGAAAAAGCGTCATTTAATATTTAATAGCATCCTTTTAAGCGAGGGACCGAAGGACAATGTGAATGAAATGCAAACATTTTTAAAGATAACAGTCTGTTTTGTGAGCAGACCCCCCCCCCCCCAAAAAAAAAAGCAAACAGAAAAACATTGAGTTGTTTGATGACAGAGTGACACCCTGACTTTATCTTTACTTTTAAAGGAAAAGGATCTTAAACACTATTACAATGGTCTCGTCTGTCCACAAAACATTTTGACAACAACCTTCTGGCCTGTGCCAGTGATCTCCAGGTTCAAGTTGGCGGTGATGATTTTTAGATGGTGTGTACGATTGCCATCCCAAATGCAGGTTAAAGACGGAGTGGGTTAAGAAAACAGAAAACAAGAAGAGAGAGTGGGAGTGGGTTAAGAAAACATAGAAAAAACTGCACAGGTGGGGAACCTAAGAAGATAATCCAAAGATGCAGCGAGGCTAAGTGACAGACTGGGAACCGAATATGAAAACAGCAACAGGGTTCTGTCTGATACTAGTTTTGTTTTTCTTAAAGCAGCACAATGTAACTTTCAGCTTTTGTTGAGTTTGGCGGCTCCTTTGGACAAAAGCGGTAGTGCTTTACCAGTAGTGTGGAAGGGTTCCTACCATCCACCTCGAAGTTACATAGTGCCCGTGAATGCGATACAGACCCCCCAGACCATGACAGAGGTGTCATTAAACCTGTTGGAAGTTGATGTTCCATCACAATGACTCTGGAAATATTGGAAATACTGGAAATATTATATTAAGGTGTAAAAGTTACATTGTGCTGCTTTAAATGATGTAACGTGGAAGTTGTTTTGTGTGTGATTTAAGCCATCGCCTTTGAGAATTTTTAAAAACCTTGATAATAATGCATTGTGAGTATTCCCAGTATCTAGTGTTGTAACAGTAGATGCACTAGAAGAGTTTTTTTGGAACATTTTTAGCAATCGTACTGCAGACCCACATCACAGCTTAGTGGGTTCTCGCTGCAGTGTCGTCATCTGTAATCCCTACAAACATGACGTTATCCAACAGGAAACAGGCACTTTATTGACTATTCAACCATACTCCATGATGCATACACACAGGTGATGTAAAGATGATAGCAAACTGGTAAGAGGAAATCACCAAAACAAAACAAAATGTCACAGAGAAAAGCTAAATGGCATGAATTACAACATAAATGAACCATGAGAAAAAACGAGTGTAAAATGAAAGAGTGTAAAACTTTGTTTTAAAGTTCCTGTACAATTAGTTTATTAAATGAAGCCCCTCTAAACCTCATCAAACTGCGAGATCATCCATCAGGTTCTGTTATTAAATTAAGAAATTACAGCACCGTTCAAATGTTTTTTTGCTGTTTAGCTGTGGCACTAAGTCACTTTTTGCCCTCCCAGCTTCTGAGCCAAACGAAGAGGAAAAAAACTGTCTTAAAGAACTGAAACTGATTTTATATCAATATTTTTGAGTTCTCTGTACACCATCACTGCTCCATCATTTTCACAGGCATGGCCTCATAAAGCTGGTTAGGTTTTTACCTAAAATGTAAGAGATGACTGGATGCAAACAGTTGAACAGATTGATAAATCCATTAGTATTATGCATGTTTTGTCCGAAGGGGGCTTTATTATTTGATCTGTTTAATTTGATTTGTAAAACTTGTACAGCTGCCTTCACACCACACAATTTTAAGCCTGATTTGTAAGTGGCTGAGCTTGCTGACAAAAACCCGTGATCATAGGCGAATCAGCACACGATTGTCACTCGGATCGGATGTTACGTGTGCGGTACTCAAAGACGACATCAAACAGGCGTGCTGACACATTGACGAGCCATCTCCAATCATCGACAGATTAGACCCTTAATATTTGTCAGTTCCCATGTGAAATCTGTTGGAGTCAAGATAGAGTCTTTTGGTGATCATTGCCTTATTGTGTTGTCACCGATCATTCACGTACTTTCAAAGTCTTTCAGTATCAGCACATGTTTCTGCTGACGATGAAAGTAGTAAGAATCATTTAGCATCACAAACAGGGCAGAAGATGGACGATTAAGAATTATAATTAGGAGTAATCTTGTAGGTGTTGCTTTGTTAGTGTGTGCTTTGGGGGTTCATGTGATCTCTGACAGCCTGATGGTGACACAGATATCTGTACACATTGATTCACCAGATGGGGGGAAGGGAAGGTTCGTATTTTTAATCCAAGATAGATATGGGGAACCTGCAAACAAAGACCCACTCACTCTCTAACTCACACACACATTCGTGTGGGAGAATGATGAGTGTAAACAGAAACAGCAGAACCACCAATCAGCACACGCTCTTTAGCAAATTACAGGGAAAATTAGAGTGTGAAAGCAGGATGAAGGGATGAAGTGCAGATACATCTGCAGGGAGAGGGAGAAGCTTTTCCACAGATTACAGAACAGCTACAGATTATGGCCAGTGGATTACGAGGGTCGGACCAAAGTAAGAAAAAAAAAAGTAAAGGCAGAAACACGAGCAAGCTGCTTTTCCCTTTCTTTTTCAGAGCGTTTGTTGGTTTTAATGCTTGAAACTTCCTTTAAAGATCAATGCTGGCGCTCACATGTCCACATTCACATAATCAATGACATAATCACATGCAAACGCTGACACACAGCCACACTAGAGATACACATGCAAAAACAAATCACCCTCCAGCTGCAATGACAACTTCATTGTGATTCAGCCACTGCTTTCAAAACCATCTCCTTATAATTAGTGAATCCTGGCATAATGGGATGTAGATTGATCTGGCTCCAAGAAAAAGCTCAAGTAACTCTTTCTGTCTGGTGTGTAAAACAACAAATCCAGTGATTAATATGAAAACTCAATGATTTAGCAGAATTATAATAAAAGGACATGCCTCATATTCTAAATTCTATAGATATCCATCCATCCATCAATCACATGGGTCAGGTAAAAGGAAAAATCTCTGATAACATTCTCAAATTAATAAAAAGGCCTCTCAATATAAGAGACTCATCATGTTGGGAAATGTGTTTTTCCCCCCCAAGAGTTAGACTGCACGTTCGATGAATACAAATAATTATTTGTCTCCTCTTTCCCGTGTGTCCATTCTTGAATACCTAACTAAACTAGGAGGCATTCAGATTCCAGCTCGTATCCTGAATATCCAAACATATGTCATTTTATGTGCAAATATAGAAGCCTGAAAATTGAGCTTTAAAATACACCTGTTGCGTTTCCCAGAAGTCTCTGTCTTCATTGTTATCTTGGCACTTCTTAACTTTCTTATTTTTGCACTGAGCAAATAAGAAAAAAGATTTTAGTGTTCTTTTCAAGGTTTTTAACAAACTTTAATGTAACAGAAACGTAACATACATCAAAGTCTCTCTTCAGCGGCACCAAGTTAAAATCTCTACAAGAAGATCCAAAGTTTATTTTTCTGTTTGTTTCTTTCAGAGCTCCTCGGAGCAGCGAAGCGGATCAACGTCAACATCCAGGATGCAGATGGGTGAGGCACGACAGCCACCTTACCACACTTCTTTCATCAGCACTCCCTTCCTTCTTTGATGGTTACCTCGTATCTGGATCCAGAAAACAACAGTGCACTTATCCTCCTGTCCTCATTTACACTCACCACACAGATATGTTGTTTTGAAAGAAGAAATGTGGCAACAGTGCCAATATCTCGTGCAGTAGCGCCAGCTCTTCCTAACCCGCAAACATTGATTCACTTCCAAAGAAAAGACACGTGGATTTTGGAGGCGTAAGATTTGTTAAACACTTGTTTTCAGCTCGAGTCCCTTCAATTAGTCTTGAGAATTTTTTTTTTTACAATTTCTATGTTTGGCTGAGCTGATATTTTTAGCTTGTTTCCACAATGCATGTAGACCCTTTGAGTCATTGACAAATAGCCTAAATTTGAGAGGTCAGTAAAGAGGTTTGGAGCCCCTCCTGTGGAAGCTTTCCTTGACACAACCTGGAAACTCCACCAGACTTATATTTATCAGCTGCAGAATGAATATATTTCATTCTACAGCTGATTCCTGCACAGCATCTAAACAGGCCAGAGCAAACAGAGTAGCATCCAGTAGGAACTAAACCATTGTGCATTTTTCTTTGATTTGAATATGTATAATCATTTGTTCTGATATTTCCCCTTATCATATCTGAATGTTTAACTATTTTTGGCTACAGTTGCACGCTTGAATGGTTAAAAAAATGTTAGTGTGCACATGCTTGGTTTATGACTGTGTTCCATTTGGCTACATCAGATAACCGAGATCTTTTCATTATGGTCGCTGGAATCAGATAATTGGACTCAGCTCGTCGTTTAATGACTGATGATTTGTTTATTTGACTCCAAGGACTGGCTCTTATATTCACAAGGGATGCATTAGACACACACTGGCACATAGATGGCCTGTGTGTGCTCTCTACTCGGGGGTAGTAAGATTGCTTATTAATGGAAGTAGGTCATTCTCCCCTACCCTCCCTCCCATCGCTCACACAGAGCTGAGGGGCGGAGCAGCTGTATGCTGAAGATTAATTCAGCAAAGTTATACTCGGGGCTCACACCACATTTATGGGAATATGTGTATTTTTACACACGTAATCTGTGTCTGTGTGAAGGCTGTCACCATTGCATCATGCTGCTCTGAGCGGTAACAAGGAGATGATCTCTCTGCTGTTGGAGGCCCAGGCAGCAGTGGATATTAAAGACCATAAAGGTAAAAATGTACACAGATTCACCCTGTGATTCACTATGTCAGGACCAACTGGACACAAAACACACAAAGCTGCTCAGAAAACAGACAAATAAACAAACAAAAAAGGAAAAAATAAACACACATTCCTGGCTTCCCTTGTGTGACAAGTAATACCAGTTTATGTAATAAAAAGTCAGTGTGTTGGGAATGCAGTAATAATTTAGATTTTTTTACGCGTGCATGAGACCCGACAGATTTGTTTGCACTATGAATAATAGAGAACAGAGTATAAACGCTTCATGGCTGCAGGAATAAGAGCCAAGTGGAAGCAAAGCAGTGAAAGTCTCCATTCCACATTGGCAGATTCTTGTAGAAGGAAAAAGATGAAATCTCAGGGCAGATGGGAGTTATAATCCCTGCAGGATGCAGCCCTCTTCCCTCTGCACTCCCAGCCAGTTGTTGCCGGCACGTCTCTAAATAGAGGCAGACACCTGGTAGGCATTCTCACCACGCGGCCCAACCTCCCCAGCAGGTGTGTTTTTAGGTAATAAATTGGAGAAATATCAGATCATTAATTTGGAACATCCCTAAACTCATGCACTCATTGAAGGCACCGGTGGTCTTGGTTGTATGAATTTATTTTTTAGTGCAGGCCGGGACATGATATACCAATTTCATGCTCAATATAAAAGCTGCATTTATCAGTCTTTTACTTATTTAGTTTGAGAGGGCACACTTGTATTGATAGAGACAAAAAACATGAGGACCTGTTTCTGCAGTTTAGCTGATATCAGTTGTTCAGAGCCACACGACAGTCAAGGTTAGCAGAGCTTCTGATAATGCCAGCTCAGGGAGCATTTTGTAGCTTATCTCTGAAACACGGGGGCGTTGTCCACAGAAAGTTTTTGCTAGTTTTGGATTAATTTCACAAGCAGTTTTTATAAGCCAACATTGTCCTGGAAGGACTGTTTCGTATGAAAAAAGAAAAATGGCATCTTAAGTTAACTGGGTGGGACATCCTGCAGGTGTGGACTTGGGAGAGAGATCCTGGTTGAAAACTTCATAAAGGAGAAATAGGACAAATGGCAGCTCTACCAGGATAATCCCTGGAACACAGTGAGGCCAAAAGAGACTTGTTGCCACCACTTTTACATCTGTGCTGGATTATAGCGATGCTATTTACATGCATGCATCTTTGCAGTTATATACATTTATGGTTTTATACACTGAATACAGCTGCAGACTCTAACTCTTTGACACATGGATGTGCATTGTATACTTTGGTTTGGTTTGGTTTGTCCTCATAAAGACTCAAATGCAATCATATTATTTATTACCATATAATGGACTAATTCCTCTTTATATTTATGTATATATATATATTTTTTTTGTTGCCATAAAAATGGCAATAAAAATGATGACTGACTAAACTTTATTTTGATCTTTTATGCATTAATATGTGATTTAACTGTGCTGATCACACAGAAGTCATCTTCGATGTCAATGAGCATTTGTGATTACTATTATCATTAATACAAAAAAAAAGAAAAATATTAAGTTACAGTTATCACATTTCCAACTTCATAATTGTTGTGGAAAAATGATGAATATGAAATCAATTTACTCACATTAATAACCGTGTCTAATCCGGTTTGAGCATAGTTTTGTATGACATGATAAATGGGTGAAATTGTGAACTAGGAAACTCAGCACACTGGCTCATAGGACATGGAACAAATTTATCTCAGCATCAGGGAGAAAGGACTTCACCCCTGACACAACTTTGACCTGATCTTTTTTCAGGCTCCCAAAAGGTTATTTGTAGTCGCATCTCTTCGTGTGTTCGGGGTTTTGCTTCTGTAATTCCTGCAGCTGCTGTGGGTCTTTATTCTGCCACTGCTTCTCCTCTGAATCGCATCTCTTTCATGCAGTCTGAGCCTGGGGGGTCTTCTTTACTCAGCTCCACAACATGACTTATCTCTGATACCAAGACGAGGGTCTTTGATTGATGCTTCAGAAATACTTCCACTGCTACTTGCAGCGGCTGCTGCAAAGTGGTTGGTCATGTCCTTAAGGCAAAAATACTGGTAATGACTCCATGTTGATTTTTTTTCTTTCCCTGCACGCTTCTCAGCGGTATTTTGTATCAACATGACTTTTTCTGCTTGGCTCCAGAAGTGGCCTGTGCCATCCAGTTCCCTCAAAAGTCCTCTTGCGCCGTGTCAAGATACTTATAGAGGCTTTCTTGCCCTTTGTTTCAGGGTTGCTTGTCTCAGACATCTCATCAGTGATATGTTTGCAAAAACAATACTTGCGGGGTTACAAAGTGCCATGAGGATGTAAAGAATTTGAATATTTTATTTCCAGAAGAGGCGCCAAGACTGTGAGACTGAAACTGTTTAGCAAGACAGATGTTACAAAAAGCTCTGCAACATTGTCAGTGACACTAGAACAATAGATATCTAATAAATATCTGATTTCACTCCCCCATTCATCCACAATGAATCAGCCAATTTAGCATATTCTCAATAAATAGCAGTAAATGCTCAGGATCTATAGTAGCATTCAAAATATTTTTTTCCATCCGCGTTATATAAAACATAAAATATTTTTCAATTATTATCATAAATAGGGCTGGAAATATTGCGATTAACAGTTTTGTTTAAAACTTACTTTTTAATTGAGAGCAGTTAATGATACAGTAGCAATTCAATTATCTCTTAATCCATTAATTGTTTAAGCTATCATGCACACACCGTTGTCTTCAGCTCCACTGATAACACATGTACTTTACTTTTTTTTTTTTAATAAATTGCACACTGCCGTAAATTAGCTGTGATGATAATTGATAAACAATTAAATTCAGTTATTCAGTGAGCAGACAAAGAAAAAGATATACTTTTGTCTGCTGAATGTTTAATTGCAAAATGATTTCTGTCTGTGTGCATGTCCTTGTGGTGTTTGTATGTTTGTGTTATATTGTGCTGTCATCTCTGGTTGTGTGTTACTGTATGCGTGTTTGTATGTCTGTATGTGTGTGTGTGTGTGTGTTTTGTGTAGGAATGCGTCCTCTTCATTATGCTGCATGGCAGGGGAAGACTGAGCCGATGAAAATGCTGCTGAAGGCAGGCTCGTCAGTCAACGGACAGTCAGATGAAGGACAGATCCCCCTCCACCTGTCAGCTCAGCATGGACACTATGATGGGGTAATGCTGTGTTTGAGCGTGTTGTGTGTGTGTGTGTGTGTGTGTACTCTGGGTGTTCTATTGTGAACAGAGGTCTTGTGTATTTTTGTGTGTATTTGTTTGTGTAGGCCTGGCAGTGCATAATGAAATGTGGTCAAAAGTTAAAAGTAAAGCCATTCAGATTTGACATTAAGTGGTGTGTGTGTGTGTGTGTGTGTGTGTGTGTGTGTGTGTGTGTGTGTGTGTGTGTGTGTGTGTGTGTGTGTGTGTGTGTGTGTGTGTGTGTACGTACGTACGTACGTACGTGTATTTTGCAGTCAGAGATGCTACTACAACACCAGTCCAACCCCTGCATCTCAGACTCTGCTGGGAAAACTCCGCTGGACCTTGCTTGTGAATTTGGACGTGTTGGAGTGAGTAGATTTTACTGAAACTGAACACAAACATTCACAAAGTACTTTTTTTTCATTTAATCAAATTAATTGATATAATCCATCTTATTTCTCTGTCAAAATATCTAAAAACAGGTAGATCAGAGTTAAATAGGCATTGTCTCAAATGTTTCCAAGTTCCTACCAGTAGAGCAGCGGTGTCCTATTCTGGTCCCCGAGGGCTGCTGTCCTGCATGTTTTAGATGTGTCCTTGCTTTTCCTTGCTTTAACACCTGATTTAAATTAATGGTCATCATCAGCTTGTCATCAAGGTCTGGACAAGTCTCTCGAGGACACAGCAATTTCTTTAAGGTGTGTTGAAGCAGGGAAAACCTAAAACATGAGTGGCATGGCCCACCTCTGCAGTAGAGTCTCCAGTGTACTGCTGTTTTGCATTTTGGAGCCATCTACCCTTTAAAGTTACTCAAGTATTACAACCTATTTTTTGTTTAAACAGCAACTGTATAACAATTTGCGTCACAGTACTCCAGTAGTCACCTGACTAACAGACTAACACTTTTACTGTTAGAACTGTTACTAATCTCAGAGTCAGGGAGTGGACAAACGACATTTGAGGGGGCGCTGGGGTGTCTGGTTTGTGGAGTTTGGGAACTGAAGCTCTGGGCTCTTTGGATTGTGGGTCGGAGTCTTTGTTCATCGGGCTTGATTCCCACAGGTGCGACCAGATCGCATCAGATTTATATCTGAGGAGTTCAGAGGCAGGTTTTTAAGCTCTGGTGTTTGAATATCATGCTCTTAAATGTAGCATTTGTACGGTTGATTTGACTACAGACAGCAGGGCTGGGCTCCCTCACACATAAGATAAGCTACAGTTGTTGCCTGTTTCAGCTTATCTGACGAGGTTAAGACTCCACATTATGTTAATATCAACAATTACCACCATTCTGTTCTGCTTCACAGCATATTTTCAAATTCAAAAATACTTCAATAATACCTGTAGAGAAATTAATTTGCTATTTTATTTGTATTTTAGCAGCAGAATTATAGAGTGGGTACGGAAAGTATTCACCCCTTTAAATTTGTCCCTCTTTGTTTCATTACAGTCATTTGCTAAAAACAAAAAAGGTTGGTTTTTTTTCATTAATGTACAGTCAGCACCCCATCTTGACAGAAAAAAACTGAAATGTAGAAAGTTTTTGCAAATTCATTAAAAAAGAAAAACTGAAATATCACATGGTCATAAGTATTCAGAGTTCAAGTTCTTCTCACCTGGATTTGGGGATCCTCTGCCATTCCCCATTGCAGATCCTCTCCAGTTCTGTCAGGTTAGATGGTGAATGTTGTTAGATGCTCGATTGGGTTTAGGTCAGAGTTCCGGCTGGGCCAGTCAAGAACAGTCACAGAGTTGTTCCCAAGCCACTCCTTTGTTATTTTAGTTGTGTGCTTAGGGTCATTGTCTTGTTGGAAGGTGAACCTTCGGCCCAGTCTGAGGTCCTGAGCACTGTGGAGGTTTTCTGCCACGATATATCTGTATCATCTTTCCTTCAATTGCAACCAGTTGTCCTGTCCCTGCAGCTGAAAAACACCCCCATAGCATGATACTGCCACCACCATGTTTCACTGTTGGGATTGTATTCGGCAGATGATGAGCAGTGCCTGCTTTCCTCCACACATACTCTTTAGAATTAATTCCAAGAAGTTCAATCTTGGTTTCGTCAGACCATTTCTCATAGTCTTGGAAACATTTATGTGTTTTTTGGCAAACTCTATGAGGGCTTTCATATGTCTTGCACTGAGGAAAGGCTTCCGTTGGGCCAGTCTCTCATACAGTAAAGCCCCGGCTGGTGGAGGGCTGCAGTGATAGTTGACTTTGTGGAACTTTCTGCATCTCTGGAGCTCAGCCACTGTGATCTTTGGGATCTTCTTTACCTCTCTCACCAAGGCTCTTCTCACACGATTGCTCAGTTTGTCTGGACGGCCCGGTCTAAGAAGAGTTCTGTTTATCACAAACTTCTTCCATTTAAGGATTATGGAGGCCACTGTGCTCAGGAACTTTGAGTGCTACAGAAATGATTTTGTAACCTTGGCCAGATCTGGGCCTTGCCACAATTCTGTCTCTACGCTCCTTGGGCAGAACCTCCGACCTCATGATTCTCATTTGCTCTGACATGCACTGTGAGCTGTAAGGTCTTATATAGACAGGTGTGTGTCTTTCCTTATCAAGTCCAATCAGTTTAATTAAACACGTCTGGACTCAAATGAAGGAGCAGAACCATCTCAAGGAGGATCAAAAGAAATAGACAGCATGTGAGTTCAATATGAATGTCACAGCAAAGGGTCTGAATACTTATGACCATGTGATATTTCAGTTTTTCTTTTTTAATAAATGTGCAAAACGTTTTTGTTTTTTTTCTGTCAAGATGGGATGCTGAGTGTACATTAATGAGAAATAAGATTTACTTTTTATGATTTTAACAAATAACTGCAATGAAACAAAGAGGGAAGAATTTAAAGGGGTCTGAATATTGTCCGTACCCACTGTATGCTGTGAGTTTAATCTTGAATTTACCAAAGTTGGTTGTCAGAACAGGTTTATTTTAGACCGGTTTTGTTATGACGTTGTCAGAGAGGTATGGGTGCAACTAGGGGACAGAAAGCAGAGGTCATTCTAGTTTATTTGACCAACTTCAGCTCCTAAGTGGAAAGGAATAGAGTTAACCGTACTGCTCGCAAAAAAAGATGCAAATACTGTAATTGAGTACTCTGAGGGTGTCACTGTCAAAACTTTCCAAGAGTAGAAGGTTGTGGATCCATGCTAGTCAGAGGCTGGATTATTGTCAAGTCATGAAGGTCTTTGCAGAGACCTTTGGAGAGACACACTGAGGCTACATTTACACCGCAGGCATAAGCCTATCTGGTTTTTGTTGTTTTTTTTTACTGTCAAATGACATAAAATCCAATTTTTTCAAATCAGACCTGGGCCACTTTCACGTGTGGTCCTAAATCAGATATGTATTGGATGTTTTCCAATCCGACTTCGGTGTGAAATGCCAGGTCACATTTCAACGGTCTTTGATGCAGCTGTTAGATTAATGTAACAATTCTCCATTGCTGGGCGATTTTGGATGAAATCTCATCACCGTGGAGGTGCACCACTTCTGGCTCTGATACCTCATTAACACACGTCTCTGTACAGATATTGAAGCCTTCGCTCCAGACATGGCTATTGTTAAAAATGTTGCTCTCCTTTTCCTCACACAATTTGTATGCTTCCACTGCACAAAAGCACCAAACAGAAATCATACAGGCTCCCTGCTGCTGCCTCCAAGTTTATATCCCTACACCTGACGTCACTTACTGCACATGTGGGTCACTTCAAAACAGAAGCCTGTTCACAACAAAGTCCTATATAAGACACATTTTGAATTACTAATGTGAACAGCCACAAAAAAAAAATCTGATCAAAAATGTGAATTGAGCATTAAACCCTGCAGTGGGAGCAGAGCCTAAGATCTTCGGAGAGATCTCTGTGTTTCTGAATGCCAGAAGTCTGATCATATATTATAAGACGGTATCTCTCATGAGAGGCCCTGTCGTTACTCACATGGAAATTCTCACAAACAAATATATTGATATACCAGATATTGGTCACGCTAACAGAATATTTTAAAATGTACCTTGTCTACAGGTTTGGGCCTTTTGTTCACTCCCAGTTTTATCAACATTCAGAAACTCCAACACAGAAAGAGAGAATGTGCTTTGCGTACCATTGGATCAATCATAGAATGGATCAGTCATTGAATTCCCAAAGTACCCGTCACTGCCAAAAACACAGTCATCCCTTTCTACTCTGGCATGTGTAAACCAAAGTGAAACAATGATGATACATCATGATGCATGTTTGGCTTGTTTAAATGAATACAGTGAATTTGAAATAGCACAAAACACTTGCCATTACTCTTGGGCATCGCTTGTTAACAAAAGTAATGAAGACACTTGGGTATATTTGGACTAGACATCTGAGACATCTTGTTTTGCCCATGCCGTACTAGGTTTTATGAAACCCTGCCTCACAGAATTTATGAAACCTTTTTGCAAGAGACACAAATTACACAAAAATGCCCCTCCACTGTGATTGTGCTCCTTGTTGGATAGAATGAGGCTAACACACTTAGGTATTTCAAAACACTGGCTGCCAGAAGAGAGACAGCACATGCTTCCTCCAGTGATTGAAAATCAAAAAGAAACCAGGTTTTTCAATTTGATATCCCATTTATCTGAAATCTGTTCTACTACAATGCCCAGGTATTATAGAATTGCATTAAATTACAGACCAAATAAAAAATGTAATTATCTGACCACATATGTTCTGCCGTGCCTCTCAGGCTATGTACAGGCTCGTATGATACTGAAAGGTTAGATAAATAAGAAAAAAGACACAAAGAACCTTGAAAGTCAAGAGGAAGATCTTAATATAAGATGTGCAATATCTGCCAGTCTACCAGTCTACCTCACAACACTCCACCTGCTTTTTTTGCACTGTTTCTTCTTTCAACCAACTGTATATACTGTTCATATTCTGTGATTATACATATTTTATATATATATATTTTGTATTTTTTTATATATTTTTTATTTCTGACTTTTCAGTCTTTTTACCCCTCCCCTGCATATGTGTGCTAAGTGTACTGCTGCCAACAAAAATAAGTTTCCCCACTGAGGGAGAAAATAAAGGATATCTTATCTTATCTTATCTGATCTTATCTTATCTTATCTTATCTTATCTTAAATCATTATTAGGGCAGCAGAGTTCTACAGAGGCTGTATATCTGTTTACCTCATTTGGGATGGTCTTGTACAGCTCTTCATATAATAATAATAAGCATTGATGTGAAACTAATGCAGGTTGTTTGTCTGTGTGTTTAGGTGGTCCAGCTTCTGCTCAGCAGTAACATGTGTGCCGCCATGCTGGAACCAAAACCCTCGGACCCCAACGGCGTGTCTCCTCTGCATCTCGCAGCGAAGAATGGACACATAGAAGTCATAAGGTCTGAGTGCGCTCTCCTTTCAATCTGTCCTCACAGCATTTACTCTAGCCATCTCTTCACCTGTCTGCTGAGTCCAACAGTGTGGATTAGGGGACGTAGCGCAAGCTCCCATGAGCTGACAAACCATCATTGCCATTTAAATATATTCAACCTTTTACTATGCAGTCAAGATCACATACAACTTTCTGTTTGATTGAATGCCCAGTATAGTCAAAGTTAAGAAGTAGTTGCCCAAGCATTACTGCCTTTTATGATGCTCTTGTTGTTTTGATACAAAGGAAATACAATTCATTTTACTTCAGTTCAGTTCATTTTATTCAAGCCTAATCTTAAAGGCTGAGACAGTGTCTCCCTCTCAAGCCAAAACTTGGAGCTGGTTACACAAGAGATTGAGCTCATAGCTGAAAGCTCTGCTTCTCATTCTGCTTGTTGAAACTCTTAAGCCATAAGTCAGCCTGTGGTCTGACAGCCAAGTGCTCTGTCAGGGTAATCTGGAACTGTGTAGTTTTTAAGGGAGGATGGAGTTTGGACCTTAAGGAGGGGGGGGGGCAACTTTATATTCTGTTCTCAATTTCACAAGGTGCCAATGTAGAGAAACTATGATTAAAGGGGACCTATTATGGCATCTATCTGTTTTAAACAGGCCTTGAATGTCTTAAAAACAAGCTTTTGATTGTTTTTGCTAAATAAATTAGAAATTCAGCCTCTGAGCCATGTCTTTATCTTCCCATTCTCTAACCTCATTATCTATGTGGGATTCTGAGTGGGCGGGGAGGCTATGACAATGAGGCTCTGTGCTGATTGGCTGCCTGAATGACGCGATGCACCGCTACAAAAAAATGGCGGAAGCTCCGGCTGGCGGAGTTAGTTAGCAGAATCTGAACGGCTCATAGAAGCCACATCACACTGGACGGCTCATCCGGGCGGCTGTACAGACACTGCAGAATTTGGTTGCTTTCCTCCTTCTCTGAGTTGGCAGGCTGAGGGGAGACCACTTTATATGTGTTAAAGCAAGAAAAAACTTGTTTTTCATAATAGGTCCCCCTTAAGGGAATATTATTTCTCTTGCTAATAAATTCTAGAAACATGTTTTCTGTGTGAGTGAAAAGACACATATTACTTGAGAATGACTCCAATGTTCCTCACAGTAGTGCTGAAAGTCTTTGTAGATGAACATTTACTTCCAGGAAATCCAGTCAAACGGTCCGCTATGTATCAAAAGCAGAACAGACAGCAGCAGAACACTTCACAAGACCCCAACTGAACTTAACAGTAATCAATTTACGTGTCACTGCTCTAGTGCTTTTCCTGCTCTTTGGCCTGTTCAAAGATTGCCCAAACAAACATTTGCTCTGGGAAGTGAACTCGTAATGTCCAACAGTTAATTAAGTTCTTGGCTACACATTACACAACATATAAGTATACCAGGAATTTTAAGTCACATTAACCCTAACCCCTAAAAACTCATGTTCATAGAAGTTCAATGTTTCATGACTTACATGTAACTTTAATTACACGTTTGCCTCATTTAATATTTGCCTGTAAAAGTGCAAACGGTCCCCCTCAGTTTAGTTCAAATACTCTTTCACATAACTATCTCTTGACTATCTCATCAAAAATCCAGATATGTCAAAATATCTGATTACAGTCTGATTCCATTATTGTTTTTTTTAGAAAGCACAGTATTTGTGTCAGAAATGCCTTAACATGGTACTGTATATTTGTTTCACTCATAGTGTCCCCAAATAAAAGAAAGTCATATGCACAAGCTAATAAACTTCCCAAACTTGATACACGCCAGAAGGCGTCTTTAAGTCCAGTCAGATGTTGGTGTAAGATCTGAGCCTCATAACAACATCGGACCGTATAACCTGATATGAGCTGTAACAACAAGCTTATTTACAATCTGCTCATGCTGGTTCACTGACTCTAGCAGGCTTCCAAGGGTTATCAGCCAAATACAGAAACGCGTCTGAATCCTGCCAGGACATGGGAGAATAATTGGAAAATAAAAAGCTATGAACAATACAATTTTGACACAAACTGTAAATCGGTTGATGAAGTTAATGATTAAATGCCATTTTTGTTGGACTTTAATGTGCAGAAATGCAAATGCCTCTCAATCGCTTGAGCTTTTTTTGTGTGTATTTGTGCTTCTCACATTAATGAGATTATACCATGAATATGATATAATAAACGTTAATATTATGATGTTGGGCTGCAGGTTGCTGATTCAGGCCGGTATAGACATCAATCGACAGTCTGAGTGCGGCACAGCTCTACATCAGGCTTCTCTCTGTGGGAAGACAGAGGTGGTGCGCCTACTGTTGGATGTAAGTCTGTCTGTCTTTCAAGTGAGTGTATAAGCAGCTGTTATTAAGGTTGCCACCCTCCTCTCAGCTGAGCAAGATCGCGCTTCAGCTTTTGTCATTCATCCCACTGAGCTGTGTGAGGAAACCCTCGGAGACATGTTAACATAAGACTATATGCAATCCTGCCACACTTTAAAAGCGCAGCTTTAATCAGTTTTCTCCTGCACTTCCTTCCAGAGCGGCATCAGCGCAGGAGTGAGGAATACTCTGAGTCAGACCGCTTTGGACATCGTTAACCAGTTTACCACCACACAGGCCAGCCGGGAGATCAAACAGCTACTTAGAGGTGAGGCTGGAGCAAGCAAAACAGATTAAAGCACATGTAGGACATAGACCTTTTTTTTTTTTAAATCCTCCTTGTGACAGCGGGTAATACCACAACATGTTTTTAATCCTGTAAAAATTAATGAATATGTCATAAGTGAATGCTTCAAAATAGAGTTTGGGTATGTTTTTAAAAGCAGAAAGCATTCAGTTGGGTGTGAAAATTAATTAATCATACATTTTGATTCTGATCCTCAAGGTCCTGCGTTAAATTCAGAATTCATTCTCGATATAATATGATTACATTTTTTAAGTTTTCATCATTGAATGCTGGTCAGCAGCTGTTCTATATGAGGCCCCAGAGAGTTTAATGCTCAGTCATTTGAATAAACACACAATAAAAAATGGACAAAACACCACCTAGTTAAGAGAACAACTTCATTATTTTGATAACATATATGCTGCAAAGACTCGTAACACAAGCAATGAATTAACTCAGGTAGGTCCAAACAGGTAAATCTGATCATTTATTGTCAGTTAGAAAAAGTTGTCACTGCTAGTACGTAGTACTTTAGCCAAAATGTATGTAGTATGCAGGTGTAGACTGCAAGAAATACTATTGTGTGTAACTGACCAGTGCACCTCACATAAATCCCATGACCCTAAACAAGCACCAGGACAGTATGCAGTGCATACTGTATACTACATTGTATGAATGTTACATAGTATGCATTTTTCAAAAGGGTACTTAAGTGTCCATCACTGTTTATGGTCTCTCCTGAAACATTTTCATTATTTATGCCATTTTGCAAATTACGCAAAAAAGGGCCCAGCATGTTTTCTACTATGTCAGTTGCTGTCCTTTAACTTTTATTCATGTATTCATTTCTGAAATTTCAGTGAATCAAGCACTCTTGGCAGAGAGAAGGCATTAGTGTTCCAGTGTGTTTGACTTTCCTTTTACAAATGAGTCAAGTCTGGAACAGCTTTGTTTCCTGTTGAATATCTTTTCTGCTCCGTATTACCTGAACGATAAACTCTGAGGGTTAACTTTAGCAGCTGCTGCCTAGAAAACATCAATACATAGTCTACATCAAGAGCCACAAGGGAAGTCAGTGTCGACAAGCACATCAAACTTGTTCAGAAATCGACTTTTCAAAGTTGTGAATTAATTTTGAATCTGAGAAAACATGTTTACCAATTCTTATATCCTCTAGCGTTCAGTTCAAGATGGAGTGATATGATCATGTTATTAATATTAATGTATCGTGACTAGCTCGCTTCTTCATCATGGAACTAACAAACATTTTAAAATATTTTGTAAAAACATTTACAAAGCATTTGTCACACATGCTAAACAACCGCATGTCTGAATTATTTTGTATGAGGATATTGCTGCTTGTATTGCATAAACATGAGGACATTACCATAATGTCACATTACCACAGACAAGGATCCAGCAACACATTTTGTGTGGATTCAACAGTCTTAACTGAAACAGATTTGGGTTTTTTTCTGTTTTGAATCTATGAAATACTAAGAACTAGACTTAACTATTAATTGTGATAGTTTAAGTGCTGATCTGCCCCCGCCTGCTGCTTTCTGCTCCATAACCATGTCTGTCATCTTGTTTTGTAGATGCCTCAGCTGCAATGCAGGTGCGAGCACTGAAGGACTACTGCAACAACTACGACCTCACCAGCCTCAACATTAAAGCTGGAGACATTATCACGGTACAATCCTCTAGTAATAATCCCAACCTAATGTTAAATGTCAGTCACCCTATTGAGTACTACACTTTTTTTTTTTTCAAATTCACCACACTGAAAAAAGGAACAATTTTCTTTATAATGTTGCTTGAATTATTTATTTTACTTGACTTGTGCACTACTTTTTAGTTTGTGCTCTCTTGAATCTTAAATAACACATTATAGCATACAGATTAGTGATAGTTTTAAGGGAATATTCAAAACCAGGTGTAATTATCTGTTTTGTTTTTAACAAGGCAAATGGCAATGTGAACATTAGCTTACTAATGTAACCGATTATTAAAAGGAGAAACATGTAATATAAGATAAGATGTACTTTAATGATCCTAGGATACTTAATATCATATCTGACATTAAAGTTATTTTAATGCACCTAAATAATCATGTTGAGTATGAAATGTTTTATTTTTGTTGCATACGTTCAACATAATATACATCAGATTAGAAAATGGTTAATATGAGCCAGAACATGACTTCATACAGACAGATCAGTTTCATTTTCTGTTAATCTTAAACACATAACACACATTTCTTCATGTACAGTATTTGTCTCTAAATAAAACTAAAATCAGACCCATGTCTCCAAAGGATTGACAGTTAAAATTATCATTTTGATAAATTGCCATGTATCTCCCATTAGTCTATAATTTTTGGCAAAATGTAAAAGCTCATGGTTGCATAGTGACTTCCTGCTCACACAACATCAAGGGCAACATCTATCTTCCCTTTTTGAAGTGAAACAGATGTGTACTTCCTTGGCTGGCTCCTAAAGCAAGTCAGTCTCCTTTAACGCTAATTTTAAAATGTCTAACTGCAGTTTGGAACAAAAAATGTTTCAATTTTCAAAGCTGGATTTCACATCCATGATAACTGTGGGGCTAGTTAATATTTGCCTAATAAGGTACAATTATATAAAGCCACATGTAGCCTACTGTATATGCACAGATAAAGGTGTGTTTTCTTACATTAGCAGCTTGCTGTCATCCCTTTAGCTTCTTATCGCCTAGCAATAATTGTGAACTTGACATCTGAGCTGTAAATACAGATCTTGCAGAGCACAACCGTTCTTATTTCACCCTCGGTCAATGGCCATTACTGAGGCTAACTGGAGGACGGCTTCTAGCGTGTCGACCGTTAGCATTTACAGCAAACACAAAAGCCAGCTCCTCCAGTAGAGTCACCATCCAGGTTGGCCTGGACTGTCGGACCACTGCCCAACAGTCGACTAGCTACCTTTCCCCTGACCTCCGTCAAAACTCCGCCCTGGAGACTCCTAGGCTGCAGCCAGTTAGCCAAGTGTTCCCAAGTCGAGGGTCCAAGCAGAGCTTAGTTGGAGCTCCAAGAGGCCTTTATTAAAGGGGACCTATTATGAAAAACACGTTTTTTCTTGCTTTAACATATATAAAGTGGTCTCTCCTCAGCCTGCCAACTCAGAGAAGGAGGAAAGCAACCAAATTCTGCAGTGTCTGTACAGCCGCCCGGATGAGCCATCCAGTGGGATGTGGCTTCTACGAGCCGTTCAGATTCTGCTCCCGTCGTGACGTCACGACAGGAGCGATGCGTGAAACCACGCCCACAACTAACTCCGCCGGCCGGAGCTTCCGCCATTTTTTCGTAGCGGTGTATCGCGCAGTGTTGCCAACTCCTCAGTAAGGAAAGTCGCTATTGGCTGTCCCAAAAGTCGCTAGAAGTCGCTAAATGACGTCATCGCCTAATTTGCATAATTGGCAATTTACATATAACTGTAATGGACGCTGTAGGAGAGAGGAATAACGTTGTGGGAAAGTGAGTAAAAAACACCCTAAATATGTTTAGAACTACAAATGTACAAAAATAATTTCAACATTAACAACATTTAATGATTTTAATGCTTTGTCTAGATCCACATTACACACATCAGTTTTGTCCTGTATTGTTAAATGTTATAACAGCAAATTGAATCAAAAGATTGTTATGTAGGGTGAAATTGCTAGCTCTACAACCAACCCTCCTCCTTTATCCGGGCTTGGGACCGGCAAAGTGACCCAAAAGAAAAAAGAAACGTTTACATTTACATCCCGCTCTGCAAGCCAGCGGCGGCTTTGCGCAAGCGCATTTCATTTGCAGTCTGGACGCGGAGTGGTGAGGGTCTCCTCTCTGCTCTGCTCTGCCCACCAGATAAGTCTCCAATAACACCAGAAAAACTTGCTAGATTTGTCGCTAGTCGCTTTTTTGAAAAAAAGTCACTATAGGGGTCTGAAAAGTTGCTAAATATAGCGACAAAGTCGCTAAGTTGGCAACACTGGTCATTCGCGTCATCGCATCAGGCAGCCAATCAGCACAGAGCCTCATTATCATAGCCGCTCAGAATCCCACATAGAGAAGGAGGTTAGAGAATGGGAAGATAAAGACATGGCTCAGAGGCTGAATTTCTAATGTATTTAGTAAGAACAATCAAAAGCTTGTTTTTAAGACATTCAAGGCCTGTTTAAAATAGGTATTAGATGCCATAATATGTCCCCTTTAAGCACACTTCTCATTTCAAATATTGTTTCTGTTACATCAGAAATATGGATGGATGGATGGATGGATGGATGGATGGATGGATCAATGGATAGATTTGAACGGAGGGAATGTCATGCGTCACTAGTTAGTGTCATAGCTAGTATAGTTAATCAGCCGCAGGGCTTTTTCACGATGGCTATTTGCCAGTTTTTGGATTGACCGGGGCTCAGCATAATGTCCATATCAGACATTTACGATGATAAAATGGACTCTTCAGAAAACGATACAGTAATTTTCCAGTTCTTTTTATACAGCCTACAGTTGGCACAAATGCAGAAGTTTTGTAATTTGTATACTGTGCTACGATTAGAAATCACTGGACTGAAATTAGCCTGTACTAGGTATGTGATGGGTTTGTGTTTAGTTTATAAGGTAATTTTATGGAAATGTGTGTGTTTGTGTGTGTGTGTACAGGTTTTAGAGCAGCACTCTGACGGCAGGTGGAAAGGCTGTATCCATGATAACCGCACTGGAAATGACCGGGTGGGCTACTTCCCCTCTAACATGGTGGAAGTCATCAAGAGGGCAGGTGACCACCCACATCACAGCTGTGTGTTTGTGTATGGGTGGGTGGATGTGTGGCTTCTGCACGTGTGAGTTCAGCAGCTGCTCCGTAGCTACAGTTGGTCAGTCGTCGTAGTTAGCTGCAGCGTCATCAGTCTCTGAACTACCCATCTGTTTTCTCCATCCTGTAAGTCATGTTCATTGATCAAACACTGTCCTGACAAACACTGTCCTATATTGGCTGAACATTCCTTCCCCCCTCCTCAGAATATTTGATCCTTCTGTCACCCTCCTTTTGCTACCGCTCCCCAAACCAGCCTGCTTTACTCGTGATGCTTTTGTTCATATTGTTTGCTTTATTGCTAAGATAATTATATATTCTGATTTTTATGAATATATTCCATTTGAATATATGGGTTTATTATTATCTCATGTGTTTATTTTAATCAGTTAATAATTTATTTTGCATTTTGAGATTTCTTTCTGGTTAGATATGTTTGGTTTCCAGTTGACTGATCAGTTGTTGTGTTGTTGTTGTTGTTGTTTTTGTTTTGCACCCTTCCGTCCCACTGGCTTGTGCCCAGGTCACTCCCCATCCCAGCAGTGCCACACCCTCCTCCTCCGCAGGCCCAACCCTTGTCCCATTGGCTCGCCCAACGGACACTCATACCCCCCCACCAAAGTCCTCCCCCTGCATTTGCCCACCCCTCCTCCCCTTCATCCCGACATACAGTCTCTCCCTCGCTTCTCCTCATTTGGGTACGTTCCTCTTCCCATCTCTCCTCCCTCTCTGTCTACTCCTCTGTCCTCTTCTCCTCCTCTCTCCACTTCTCAGGAGCAGCAAAGTCAGACAGGTACATACTGTAAATCACAGATAAGCATCTTTTTCATGGTCTTTGACAAGGCAGCATATCATGTTAGCTTGTTGCTGTCCTTCAGCAAAGGATCAGTTCACTCAGATGGAGAAAACTCTTTCTGCGCTACTGCAGGTGGATTTTTGCTGTTTTTTATTCTGTTAGTATGTATTTTTTGTACAAAATAGTTTATTTAGAGATACATTTTTGGACCTTTTTTTCCTTTTTCAGTCTTCAAGAGATGATATTTAATTACTGCAACTAGGGTAAAAGAAATGTCCTTAAACACCTTTGTGCTGGAATAGTTTTTTTTCATAATCCGAGTGAATTGACCCTTTGAAATATTCAGAAGCTCCCATTTTTATAGGTGAATATGCTGTACATACAAGAGCAAAATTAGGAATTATCCACCATTTCATAACCAGTTTCAGTCAAAGGTTTGGTTTTACCTAACAGGTAAGTCTGTCCAAATGTTTGACTGGTACTGAAGTAGATGTATTTGAAGCATAACATAATAGCACATTTACTATCAAACGGCATTAATGGTAGAATCCATATGAAATATATCATTTAAATTTCAAATGTGCAAAAATTGTATCACCTCTTGAAAGAATCTTTATAGTATCTCAGTAAGAGTATTTTTGATGAATATTTCCTTTCGAATCAAAAAATCCTATTTCAAACAATTTATACCATATTCAAAATACAAAAGTGAACACATCTGTGCTTGACTGAAGCACGGTGGTGGGAGTGTGTTGACATGGGTCTGCATTAGTCTATAAAGACTGCTAGAAATGTAAAATCAATTAAAGCTGCAAGCAGCGATGAACTTGCACTCATGGCCACCACCCCCCATAAGCATATCAGAAATTACACCACCCACGACTTTCTATGTCAAACCATTCAAAAGTTATGGCATAAAAATAGCGTCGCCACGGTAACGCTTTTGAAAGAGAAAAGTAATGCACGTCGTCACAGGATTGAGACGCATATTTTGATGTATAATACACCTGGGTGCAAGTTATGGTTCGGGCCGTATTAACTGCTGAAGGAATGGCATAAATTGCGCCAAAATTACACGATTAATTCAAAATGTTCAAAATGGCCGACTTCCTGTTCGGTTTCGGCCATGGCGCCAAGAGACTTTTCTTTAAGTTGCGACATGATACAGGTGTGTACCGATTTTCCTGCATGTACGTCAAACCGTATTGTGGGGCTTGAGGCACAAAGTTTTCTAGGGGGCGCTGTTGAGCCATTTTACCACGCTCATTAATGCAAACCATTAAATATCAAATTTATCACCAGGCCTGGCTTGCGTGCAAAATTTGGTGACTTTTGGGGCACGTTTAGGCGGGCAAAAAGGCCCTCCTTTCGTCAGAAGAAAAATTCCTACAGATACAACAGGGCCTTCGCACTGTAAGTGCTCGGGCCCTAATAAATGGCATCATGAATGCCTGTGGATATACTGAAATACCAACAGACTCACAGTTTCAGAGGCTCAACAGAGAGCAAATAGGGAGAAATAAGAATAGAAAAGTAACACCTCCGACCTGGTTGATATGTCATCTCCCTTGAATCCAAATTAATGGATTTTAATGTCTTAATTAAATAAATGGATGTCTTAACGAAGAAAAGTAGTGCAGCACAACCTCACGAGGCCTGGGCTGCTGAAACCATTTGTTTCTGAAGAACTGGAGAATATCACACTACAAATGTGTACCACCGCTGGTATCCTCTATGTTGTGGTGGATTAAACCATCTGTCCCTTTTCTATTCCTGCTCCAATTCTATTTAGGGTTAGGGAGGGCTGGAGCCTAACCAATGATCGAACCGTTTATCAAAGAGTATTTGATTAGACATAAATCATCAGAAAAAATGTCTTTTGATCCTGAACATTTTTATTATAAGAAAGTAGTCCAAAATCCAAAATGATGTCCCACAACTCCAGTTGTAGAGTTCGTGTTTAGAAGCATATCAGATTTAACTGTATACATTCTGAATCAGATTAGTTCCTAGACTGTTCATCTTGGACTGAGAGGTGATCCAAATCATTTGACATTTATCTGATACCTTACAGGGGTAAATTAAGATCTTTAAAAAGCTCTCAAAACCTTTTGGTCTTGAAATCCTAAGCACATGGAGGTGTTGTTTAGAGGTGACATGTTTATCCAACTTTGTTCACTTAAGAGATGAAAATAACTAATCGTGAAATTGTATCGTTCACATTATCACACATGTAATGTTTGTGCAGCTAATTAGTGACTCCATTTCTGATAAGAACTTTTGCTCAAAAATGTTTGGACCAAAATAGCAGCAGTAACAAAAGTGTGTGCGTGCATGTGTTTGTGTGCGGTTTTTGAGAAACAGGTTCAAGGACTGCAGAGCTGAGTCCTCAGGACTCTCCTACCTTGGGACACCATAGCAGCACCAGTGAGGACATCTGGGTGTTGCGTAAACCACTGGCAGGTAAGCGCACAAGGTCGTGTGTGAGCAAGAGCAGAGTTTCCTGTGTTTTAGAAATACTCCCTTTTTAAAGTGTGTGTTTATGTGTGCAGCTGGTGAGCGCAGCGGCAGTGTCGGCAGCCTCGGAAGTGCTCGGTCATCCAGCAGCCTGCAGAGCTCTGGAAACACTCATGTTCTGACCACACCCGCACCCAGTCCGCACCCGGCGCTCACACCGGGAGTCAACACTCATGGCCTCAACGCGCCAGGCCTGCATGCACAAGCAGAAGGGGTCAAGGTGCGACGCTCCCTGCATTTATATGCATGATTTTGCCTTCTGTTGTTGAAACAAGCTGCTCCTGAGCTGGATCTTTTATAACATCAACAATAATTTGATTTCTGGGAAATGACAGAACATTTTTTTGAAAACCACAAATCTGTTTCCTGCTCAGTGTGTGTTTTCGTGGGAGAGATCAGCATCACCTTTTTTTTTGTCAGTAAACAGTAAACTAGGTGCGATATGTCTGTGGTTTTTCACTTTTATTCGTTTCATCAATTACATCGTAGCCTCCAAACTCTGTCTTGACAAACTGCAGAAGCTGAATTTCAAAATGAATTTACTTTCACTTTTGTTTTTTCTTTTGAGCTCAGATTAGCCATCTTTGGTTGTTTTCCGATCACTTACAGGTAGGGCCAGATCCTGCAGCTCAGCCTTGGAGTTTTATATTCAAAACCACCTCACTTCTTTTTGTTGAGGGTCGTTCTATCAGTTTTGGTTTTACATATCTACTTACTTATTTACTTATCTATTCACAATACATTAAAGTTGTAGTACATTACACTCATTTAACAGGCGCATTTATTCAGGGACAGAAATATTGAACTGTAGGAAGCAACGTGGGTTCAGTATTTTTTTCCCAAAGATTCTTTGTCATGTGGACTGGGATGTACTTGGCTGTTTTGATTATGATGAAAATAACAGCCATCTAATGTTGCTGTAAATATCAGAAAGCACCTTTTTGAATACATTGTATCCTTTTTGTCCTCTCAGTTGTAGAGGTCTTCTTAGCTGTTATTTCTTTGGGTAATTTCACTGCTTGCATTGTGCATTTCCTTCTTTACCTGCTATTTCTCTGTGCACCTACAGAAATTCCTGGTTTCACAAAACCATTTTCACATCTGTGCTTTTCAGTCCCTGATCTTATCTTTATATGGCTCATTATCTCATTTTCAAAAATGCTTTTTATTCCTAAATCAAGTACCGGTATGTGAATAGTCAGGCTGTGGTTTCAACCACGTTTGTTAATTTGCAGTTGTAATTTAATTTTGTAATCACATCTTGTTATGAAGCAACGGCATTAATTTAATTTGGATTTTAAGCTTATCCTACCTTAAAGGAATCTCAACTAATATTATGCCTTATTGGACTCTGGCATTTATTTAGTCATTAAGCCTTTGATATTTCAAAGACTCAAGATGTTCTGACAAACTCAAAGTAAATCCTTTCATTGGTAGTCCTGTATTGTTGTTTGCCATTCAAGGCATTAATGATGACAGTGAAACCAGTTGACCATCATAGTTCTAGTCTAGCGTGCAGCAAAACTTGTGAAGAGATTACTGGAAATGTACATCAAGATAAAGAGTATCAGAGAGATGTGAGGGCCAGATTACGGCAATATAATGGTCTGTCTGTGTAAACAGCGGATACTAATGAATGCGTCATGACTTCCAGGTAAATAAATTGTAACAAGCTATGTCTGAGGAGAGCTTCAAGGGTGTTGGAGCAAAGTCTCATGGGAGCTTTCATTTGAATTCTCTATTGTTATTTGAAACGCAGCTGTGACTCCGGTCTGTCTCGGTTGAATTTGTTTTGGTTTTGGTTTTGGTTTTCAGGATTTGATTGGCTGAGAACAGTAATGAATTTAACAAATATTGTTGAGGGTTCTGAGGGAAATCGGCAGATGCGTTGTCCAGGTTAATATTACTGTGAATTTATACAAAACCTACAGATTTGTGTGTTAAGGTGAGGGTTGTTACGACTGTAAACCTGCCCTGCCTTTCCCTCCCAGTGTGTTTGCTGTTCTGTCTTTCATATGAGGCAATCATGAATGTAAATACTGCTGTGTGGTTCCCTGTCCCTGACTGGTTGACCTCTCAGTCCGCTTCCTTGCTGGGATACTCCACATGATTGGAGCGGTATCATTCCATGCCGCCAATATTGTGATCACCTGGATTCAACGAGTCTATAAAGTCCACCCTACCGTTCAGACTGGTTGGCTGCATACGTATATGCATGTGCTTCATGTCTTGTACTCAGACGTTTGAAAGTGTGTGTTATGCACTCGTACTTCTGTGCAGCACTCGTTTGTTTCATTTACTCCACTCTGGTACCTCTTTGCAGCACACATTTGCTTTTTCAGTTGAATCTTGTTCACAAATCACAAATGTGAATGTTTTCAGCAGGCTTTGTTGTCACAGTTTTTGTAGGTGTCTTGATTCCGTTCCCTCAAGATCAATTTCTTCTTTTTTGGGCATTTGCTTACTTTTAGCAGTTTTTTCTGCCTCTTTTGGACACCTGAAGAGGAGCCCAAAACTCCTGATTTTCAATAAATAACTTAAATTGATCATTTACACCCAGCTTATGTTGTATCTGCTTTACCCAACGAGCCAGGATATAAATCAGCGGTCTGGTGCTATGGGGGTACACTGTGGTATCCAAACTTTCAATATGTGCTAAAGTGAAAACAGATTTCACTTGTAATCCTGTATTTAGAGGCAAAACACACAAAACAAGATTAATTAAGCTATAATTTAAGCCCCTATTAGGCAAGAAACACTGTTTTCAGTTGTAGATAATAAAAACCAAACCGATTAGGGAAGACTTTTATGAAGACTTAACTTACTTCACTTGTTTGCAATATAATTTCCCTTCAGGGAACAAAGTAGTGGGGCAAAGTAGTATTTAACTGAATTAAGACAAGAGAAATCTAACAAAAAAAGCAACAGGATTTAGATTTGAAGTGATATGTATATTGCCGGCAGGTAAAAGCGTAATTAATGATTAAAGCACATAATTGATTGATCAAGAATATATTCCACATTACTGGGCAATGTTGTACAAAAAATATGGAATTTAAAGGGGACCTATTATAGCATTTAATCCCTATTTTAAACAGGCCTTGAATGTCTTAAAAACAAGCTTTTGCTTGTTTTTGCTAAATAAATTAGAAATTGAGCCTCTGAGCCATGTCTTTATCATCTCATTCCCTAACGCCATTATCTATGCGGGATTCTGAGTGGGCGGGGAGGCTATGATAATGAGGCACTGTGCTGATTGGCTGCCTGATGCGATAAACGTGTATTCAGATTCAGATTCAGATTCATAAAACTTTATTTATCCCCGAGGGGCAATTGCAAAAAGAACTAAGCAGCATGACGTTGAAAGTACAGAATGAATGCAGATAAATAAAGCATGTATCGTATATACAAAATATATAAAATATAAATATAAAAATGTAAAATAGAGTGACTGTAGTGGTATAAAGTGTCAACAGTGTAAGCAATGTAAACAATGTTCACTTTGTTTACATAGCTTTTGGGACACAGGTGGCCCTCCTCCTCTCAGTCCTGCAGGCGGGGCAGCGGAGGCGCTGCCTGCTGGAGGGGAGCCACTGAAATGCGGAGTGAAGTATTTGGGAGGGGTCGTTGATGATTTTAGCTGCCTGGCTGAGGGCCTGTTGGTTAAAAACCTGTGACAGAGTTCTGATCGGCAGGCCGATGATTTTGGAGCATAATGATGCAGTGCTCTGCAGTCTGTTCCTGTTCTGGGTGCTGAGGGAGTGGAACCAGCAGGTCATGGAGAAGGTAATGATGCTTTCCAGGAAGGCATAGTAGAAAGTCATCATGATGTGTGTGCTGACTCCAAAGGAGTCGAGTTTCCTGAGGAGGTACAGCCGTTGGTGACACTTCCTGAGAATCTCCTCTGTGTTGGCGGAGAATTTCAGGAGGTTGTCAAAGATGGTGCCCAGGTATTTGTACTCCTCGACTACCTCCACTGGCTTCCCGTGGATGGTGGTGGTGACTGCAGCGGCCAGATCCCTCTGTCTACTGGAGAAGGTCACCACCATCTCTTTGGTCTTGCTGATGTTTAGTTCCAGTTTGGAGCTGTCACACCACTCTACGAAGAACTCCTGAAGAACGGGTCCGTGATGTTGTGAGGGGCCTGACAGCAGCGACAGGAGAACTGTGTCGTCAGAGTACTTTACCAGATGGCAGTTGGGCTGCGTGGCTGTGCAGTCATCGGTGTAGAGCAGGGGTCGGCAACCTCAGGCACGCGTGCCATGATTGGCACGCGGCGGCATAATCATTGGCACACTAAATCAGCCTTTATTCACCGCACTACCCGCCCGTGCGCTCATGAAAGAAACTCCTAAAATAAAGAGTAAAAAGACAAGTAAAAGATGGGGGATTACTTGTAATTTTCCTACGTTTGTACTTTCTAAACAGAAAACAAGCTTGATATTGTGATATTTAAATGTTCTTCTATTTTCATCCTGCCGCTCGCATTGAAAGCCGGGGGAAAGCGCTGTAGGAAACAGTCATGATGAGGAACGGCTGATCCAGTTAGTTGAAATGAGAAGTTATCTCTATGATTCCTCCTCATTTCAGCACAAAAACCTCAATAAAGTGGCAGAAAGAAATACTATCCTATTATCATATAGGTCCCGGAACATCGGGAGGGAGAGAAAAGGTCCTGTAAGTGGGGAAAAAAACGTCGATTTAACGCAGTACCATAAATCAGCCTTCACAGACAGACAGAAAAAGCAGCAGCACTGCTGTGTTGCAGGTAGGCTGTGCAGAGATGAGTATGGGCTTGCCACCCGCCCCTTGAAATACGGAATTGTTACGTAATTGGGAATTAAAAGTTGCGTTCCGTATTGAACCAATACGGATCCCCTTTGCGCTCCGTTGCCTAGTTAAGCCTCATTTATGGTTCCGCGTTAAATCGACGCAGAGTCTACGCCGTAGTGTACGCGGCGACCCGCAATGTACGGCGTAGGTTCTGCGTTGGTCTGACGCAGAACCATAAATCAGCCTTTACCTCTCACTGCTGCTAACTGCACCGACACGCGCGACTTTAAACAAAAAAAAAGTCAAGTCAAGATGTCTCCAGAGGCTCCAGACACCCCACCTCGTCCTAAAGAGGAAACAGGTCTCTCTGAGGTGTGTCAGGCAGCATGCTGCAGGAACCTCCATAAACGTAATATAACGTCCCAGAGGAGCCAGGCATCTGTTGCACAGTTCCTCATACCTGAATCATCCCCTGAGCTTGATATGGTGTGATACGGGACATATATTATGCTCTTATTTATTGGTCATAATATACAAGTGAAGGTCGGAAAATAAGAATATATTGCTAAACTTAATTAGTTTCAGTAAATTCAACTAAAGGTGAAACAAATATATTATTTCCCACTACATGCAAAGTGAGATATTTCAAGCCTTTATTTGTTATAATTTTAATGATTATGGCCCACAGCTTATGAAAACCCCAAATAAAAAATCTCAAAAAATTTGAATATTTTATGAAATCAATAAATAATTAAATAATCAAAATTATAACAAATAGTTCAGTGGAGCTCCTCGCACTGAACTTTGAGCAGATCTGTTCGGAGTTCCACACCACAGTTCTGAAAGACAAGGAGCTGCTTGTCTTTTGTCGTTTTGTCAATTAATTTAGGTGTGAAAGGGGGAGTTTAAGATATGATTATCTTGATTTCAAGATTTATTCATGCATGAAGCATTAGCCATGATGATGAACGTGTTATTATGTTATCAAAATGCATCATTCTTTGCAAAAATTCAGATTTTTTGTGTGTATTCTTGCATTGATAAAAGATGTGATTATGGAGCTTTGAGACCACCAGAATGCGCCATTTTGAGTCTATTTTTCAAAATTTTTCGGGGGGGCATGCCCCCGGACCCCCCTAGAGGGTTCGGGCGCGTTGCGCCCTCACTCGTCCGCGTCAAGAATTTTCCTCTTTTTTTAGGACAAGCCGTTCTGATGCCTGTAAAATATGCTTGTATGTGGCCTGTATAGAATATAGTTCCAGGTGTGTTGGAAATGTTTTTGTATTTTGTGTCATACCGTAATGTAACTTTGTTTTAGCCTACTGTTGATTATGGCACATTCATTGACAAGAAATTTTCACACTGGCACTCCATGTCAAAAAGGTTGCCGACCCCTGGTGTAGAGGATGAAGGGCAGGGGGGAGAGCACATAGCCCTGGGGGGAGCCAGTGGAGGTGGAGCAGAGGCCAGAGAGAGAGTTGTTGACCCGAACCCTCTGAGTCCTGTTGGTCAGAAAGTCCAGGATCCACAGGATTAACTGATCATCCAGGTGAAAGTGGGAGGAAAGTTAAGTGGCCAGGATGTGAGGCTGCAGGGTGTTGAATGCTGATGAGAAGTCAGCAAACAGAAGTCTGGCGGATGAGTCAGGGAGCTCCAGGTGTTTGTGAATGGAGTCCATGATGAAGATTTTTGCATTATCAATGCTTCTGCCTGCGCGATAGTCAAACTGGAGTGGGTCCATTAGTGAGTCAATTGCTCTCATGATGTGCTGTTTGATGATCTTCTCCATGGCCTTCATCACCAGGGAGGTGAGGGCCACAGGACGGAGATCATTCAGAGTCTTTGGCTTGTTTTTTGGGGGGTAGGGATGACTGTGGAGGGTTTCCACAACTGTGGAACGGTGTGACTGTCGAGGGAGTATTGAAAAAGTGTCGGGAACACACTCCCTAGTTGCCCTGCACAGTGCCTCAGGAGTCGGCCGCTGATGTTGTCGGGACCGGGTGAGCTCCTCTCTCTGGTCCTCCTGAGGGCACTCACCACGTTCACAGTCCTGAAGGTGAGTGCAGAGCTACCGGGTTTGAGTTAAGATCTGGACTCTTCCAGCTGGGTGGTGCTGTCCGACTCAAACCTGGAGTAGAAGGCATTCAGGTCGTCGGGGAGGGAGGAGGGGGTGCTGCACTCCACCATGACGCGGTACACTGCTACGGAAAAATGGCGGAAGCTCCGGCCGGCGCCGTGTCCTAACTGCATGCGATGCGAGCGAGCGTCAGCGACAAAATCAATTCCATTGCTTTATTTTGTATTGGACTGTCCTAACTGACCGCAGCGACACAGCCCGTTTTGAGCTGAACATTTGTCGGACGCCCTGCTTCTATTTTCTTCCTGCCGCTCGCATTGAAAGCCGGTTGAAAGCGCTGTAGGAAACAGTCATGGATGACTGTTTCCTACACTACAAAAACCTCAATAAAGTGGCAACTGGCTGGAGGGAGATGGACAGAGAGCGTCCGATGTCACGCAGTGCTACGCGATAGTCGGACGCTCGCATGCAGTTACACGGTTTTATAGTTGTGGGCATGGTTTGCATTTTGGTTACGTAACGAAAGTGAGCAGAATCTGAACGGCTTGTAGAAGTCACATCACACTGGATGGCTCATCCGGGCGACTGCATAGACACTGCAGAATTTGGTTGCTTTCCTCCTTCTCTGAGTTGGCAGGCTGAGGGGAGACCACTTTATATATGTTAAAGCAAGAAAAAACTTGTTTTTCATAATAGGTCCCCTTTAAGTTTGTTTAATTTCAGTGTTTTATGTATTTTCAACAACATTTTTATTGAGTGAGAGTAATTATGATAATAAATTAAAGCTGCAAGCAGAGATGAACGGGCCCTTGCGCATGCAATTTTTACCAATAAAGGTCAAAGACTCAAAACCATGTCCGATGACACCACCCATGACTCTTTATGTCAAACCATTCAAAAGTTATGGCAGAAAATAGGAACTATCAAATATCGACCAATCAGAAGAAGGGGCGGGGCTAATTTGCACCAATTATGTTCAAGGACTCAAAACCGAGTCCGATGACACCACCCACCACTCTTTATGTCAAACCATTCAAATGTTATGGCAGAAAGTAGGAACTGTCAAATATGGACCAACCAGATGAAGGGGGGGGGGGGCTTTTTGGCGTCTATCGTCGCCACGGTAACGCTTTTGACTGAGAAAAGTAATGCCCATCGTTGCAGGATCGAGACACACATTTTGATGTATAACACACCTGGGTGCACGTTTCGGGCGAAGAAATAGCATAAATTGCGCCAAAATTACACGATTAATTAAAAATGGCTAACTTCCTGTTCGGTTTCGGCTATGGCGCCAAGAGACTTTTCTTTAAGTTGCAACATGATACAGGTGTGTCAAACCATATTATGGGGCTTGAGGCACGAAGTTTTCTAGGGGGCGCTGTTGAGCCATTAGGCCACGCCCATTAATGCAAACCATGAAATATCAAATTTTTTGCCAGGCCTGGCTTGCGTGCAAAATTTGGTGACTTTTGGGGCATGTTTAGGGGGGCAAAAAGGCCATCATTTCATCGGAAAAAAATGAGAAAAAAAAAAAAGAATTCCTACAGATACAATAGGGTCTTCGCACTGTCAGTGCTCGGGCCCTAATAATTAAGGCTTATAAATCAGGGTCCCTTTCAAAGTCATAGCTAAATGTGTCATACAAACCTGTGATGAAAATTGTAAGGAGGTGATCAATACCCCATGCAGTCGACTGTCAGAATAGTGACATATATGCAGTTTTGTTTTCATCAGTGACAGACTTGCCTTTTATTATTTATATCTTGCACCCTGCACATCTTGTCCCCAGTCTTCAGCTCATTGTAAATCTGTGCACATAATAGATAGTATTGTCATGAAAGGTTAATGTGCTTCAAAGGAGACTGTTTTCTCATGTCCATTTTTATAAAACATATTTATTCTAGTGTTTCTGCTGAGCCAGGACATTTTAAGGGGTTTGAAGGCAGACTCTTGAGTCACAAAGCTCCCTTTTTGATTTGAATGACTCTGCATGAGTAAATGTTCCTTCTGTGTGTGTTTTTGTGTTTTAGCTCCTGGCCACTGTGCTCTCTCAGTCGGCAAAAGCTAAGGAGCATCTCTTGGAGCAGTCGCAGTCTGTTGAGCAGTCAGCAAGTAAGCACGTCCTGTAACACAAAGACACTAATGACCAAGATCTGTTATGCTCTTTTTTCACAACGTTGTGCAATTTTCTGAGGTCTTAATGGCATGCGTTGGTCAAATACGTGGGGATACAGCAACTGAGCAACATCCTCAACTCATGTTTACATTTCCCTTGTCTGTCGTTCAGCCAAGACTATTGTTACTGATCCCTCTTTGTGAATGCTCTGTTGTTGTGAGTCATGCCTTGCACAGGCCCAGGCTGGTAAAACGCCAAACCAGAAATAGTGGTTAATGTATTCAAATACGTATTATAATAACTCTATCACATACATCAATAAACATTGAGTATCATCACTATTCCTCTGTGCTTTTAATCTAGAGGCTAATGTGAGTTACAAGAGTAAAATTTTACTGATACTGTATCTGTAAGTTACTTTTGTAAAATGTAGTTTCCCGTATTAGACTTAAATGTGCTCATTGATGTTTAATTTGATAGCAAATGTGAAAAAAATGGCAAAAACCAAGGTAATATTTCCTAGTCAAGAAGGTTTATTACCTCCAACTTGTGTTTTTGAAATTCTTTCAAAAATCTTGAATTTTATATTCTCATCTGCCCAACTATGGAAATGTGTGCAATGCTGTCTAATATTATCTGTTGGAAGCACGTACAAAGTGAAAAGTATTGGTCCAAGCACAGAATCCAGTGGAAAACGATGACTGGAGCTGGTGTGAGAGAAAGACCCAGTTTAACTTGATTAAATAGAAGTGTGATGACTTAACCAGTCAATGTAAAGTAATCAAAATGCTACATGTGAGTTGCGTGGAGGTAAGATGGGGAAAGATGGCCCTCTGATGTAACAGATTCCTGACATCATTAGAGCAAGGATGACCCTAATAACGTGAAAAGGCTGTGTTAAGTTTGATTGGTAATGACTTGAGTCTTCCAAATACATGCTCTGTAGCACAGAAAAATGTCTGTTGAAGGGAAACTTGCTTTTGCAACAGTGTTTAAACAGTGTTTGTCTTCACCTTGTCATCACTTGAAGGTAAGATGTTGTGTGATCTATTCTCTTTGTACTGAAGTGATGAAAATGAAACATTATCAAAGCAGATTTCACAAGTACAGCAACTCCCTCTGGGCTCATTTGAATCTTTTTTCTTTTCATTACTTCATCTCACTTTTAGTCAGCCTTCCCCTCTAGAGACTAAATGTCTGTTCATATTAGCCACCTACAGCGTTGCTCCTGTCAGTCTTTGGATTAGAACACTTTTAAGAATTACCTTATTAATGAAAGCAGCTCTAACACGTTTCTTTAAACAAACAGATTCAGATTGTCTTTGGATAAGTCCTTTTGGGGATTCTGAGAATTTTAGGTTTGAGCTGCAGCCACAAAGATTTGCTTGCACAGTAATATGCCAAACTGTATTAGCGTGAGCAGTCAGGACCGCCATAAATGAGGAGAGGCTACAGGGATCTAAACGCTTCACTGTAACATCTAAATAAAGACACGGAAAAACACAGTAAGAGAAGTGGGCTGAACATCGGCACCTTAGAACAAGAATACATATACATGTATATATATATATATATACATATACATATATAATTGTTGTTTGTTACAATCAGTTAAGAAATCTGTAGAAAATGTGTAAAGCCAACTCTCCTTGGCCGAGACACAGAACCACAAGACACTCCCGGTGGAACATTAATCACTGGTGGGGTGTGGGTGTAACGTGTGAACAGGTGAATCTCAAAAGGTGCCAAATGACTGTCAACTATTTATGTGGAAAAAGACAAAGAAAAAATACCATCTTGACAGATGTAAATAGCAGCCAACGACGGATAGAGATAATGCTCACTTGTAGACATTTATTTTGAATAGAGATATACACCAAAGATATAATGTTAGTTGTAGCATATGTAGGTGTGATCTGTAAGGAATAAAAGAACAGTAATATGACTAAATCGTTCATTCCTTTTTTCCCCAAATCTCCTATTCTCTTCAACCTCAAGGCCCGTCCAGCTGCACGGTTCATGACCAGCGCTCCTTTGAGCGGAAAGCAGAAGAAGATGACGGGAAAGTGAGTTTTTAGAAGACGGATCGCTTTTTTTATGTCACTGTTTCCTCACAACTATAGCTCTGAAATGGGAGAAGGGTGTCTTGCAAAGATGGAGCTCAGTCGGTACAGGGAGTTGTCTGGTGTGTTGAACAGATGACACCCAGAGGATGTGCATGTGAGTATGTCACCATGGAGGCAGGCAGAGGAACAGACACATTAAAGAGTCAGAGTCTGTCTTGCCTTCTGTGCCTCCAGTCACCCCCTGCCCTGACACCTGAATGAGGCACTCACATGCACAGAACAGTGAAACCGAGGGTTAGATTCACCTCGTTCCTGATCCAAACTTTCATTGGGTGCTGTATAATAGTCGCATTCAGTCAACGAAATAAAAGCAGTATTGTTGTAGTGTGTCTCCACAGGTTAATCACATTCAGGAGTTTTTTGACACCAAAGTCATTCATAAATTAATGTGTGCCTGCAAGTGGTTTGAATAACAAAAATACTCACACATTTACCATTAATGATATGCATTAGCATGCATAATGAGGGGGATTTATGGCCTTTTGTGTCAGCAGCGTTCTCGCTCTGTCTTTACTTTCCTCATTTTTACAAATAAAACACTTGATAGAAATATCTGTGAAACAGCCCAAATATTTAACAACAGCGCCAAAAGAAGTTGGCCTTTAAAGGTTGGATCAGCTCACTCCCTAAATGCTTTTGTGTAAAATGTGCTTCATCATATTGTTCACTTCACAACATTCACTTCCTTGGAAGGACAGGGGAAAAAAAATGTACTCCTGACGAGCACCTCAGCCAAAGTTAATACCATGTAAACTCACCCTTCCCATATCTGAGAAAGTCGCATTGATCCTCATGTTTTTCAATGGTAGTGCTTCCTTATAATTTTCTTCCTTTGCAAGTTGCATCTTGTTTCTCCTGGAAGGAGATACAAGATCTCAAAATACAGCTGGCTGATCATAATGGATGTGTTTCATTTTCAACAATACTTTTTTTCATATCACTTTAATGACAGTATTATTCCAGGAGGACCTGGGGGGATTTTAACGCATATTGCAGTTGTATGATGTTAGGAACAGTTGTATTTTTGAGTACAGTACACGTGTAGAGTGCTTCATAAAATGTAACAAGTATTGCAAGGTTATGTCTGTATTTTATGTTCTGTTTCCCCGTACGGACTCATATTACTTGAATCCAGGACTCGGGCTCGAGTCTGATTCTAGCCCTAATTTTAAGGCCTGTGACTCGACTCAGACTTGAACAGTCATAACTTGGACTTGGACTCAAACGTGTGTGTTAACTGAATTCAGGCTCATAAATCCGAAGCCAGTCAGCAGATTTTAGTTCATATTATTTTACTTTATGTTATTTGTGCCATAATGATTTGGCAACATAATTACATCCAATTGAGTATTAATTGTGTGCATGATGTAAAATCCCACGTGGTCGGTTCATGTCGTCTCTGTAGATGTTCCCAGAACATGGTGTAGAGACGGGGCTTACTCACCAAAGGAAGAGAGTTGGATTAGATTAGATCTTTATTGTCATTGTTATATAACAACGAAATTAAAAACTCACTTGTCTTGTCTTGGTTTATAGGCTGCTAGCCTGCCACTCGCATGCAGAGCTGCAACTGTAGCGGTAGCCTGTTCATCAAAGTGGGGCAGTTGGCTTTTCAGTTAAACTGTTTATTTCCAAGTTGATGTAAATTTTATTGATTTCACTGTAAATCCCTGTAGACAGAAAAATGCTATTCTGTGTAACAAGAACATGTATGTTTGGAGATGCTTAAAACGTGCTTGTAAGACTGTGCCCATTAGGGTTGCCACCCGTCCCGTAAAATACGGAATTGTCCTTTATTTGAGAAAAAAATGTTGCGTCCCGTATTGAACTAATATGGGACACGATTTGTACCGTATTTTCATTAACTTT
Source organism: Cololabis saira (assembly GCF_033807715.1). NCBI lineage: Eukaryota > Metazoa > Chordata > Actinopteri > Beloniformes > Belonidae > Cololabis > Cololabis saira. The sequence continues at coordinate 26,420,944 of NC_084587.1, forward strand.
TACACTATATTCTAGTTGAATTATTGAAATAAATTAACTTTTACACCATATTCTAGTTGAATTATTGAAATAAATTAACTTTTACACCGTATTCTAGTTGAATTATTGAAATAAGTTAACTTTTACACCATATTCTTGTTGAATTATTGAAATAAGTTAACTTTTACACCATATTCTAGTTGAATTATTGAAATAAATTAACTTTTACACCATATTCTAGTTGAATTATTGAAATAAATTAACTTTTACACCATATTCTAGTTGAATTATTGAAATAAATTAACTTTTACACCATATTCTTCACCTGTAGGCTATATTATACATCTGGGCTGATATGGACATACGTAGCATAGGAGGATATTTCAGTTGCTAGTATGGTTGTCTGTACAGTCATGCAAGTTCAATGCTATTAAAGCACTTTAAACTTTAAATCAAAGCATTCGGTTTTTTCATATAAAATAAACACATTTTTATTCAGTTTAGAAGTTTTGGGGCTTTTTTTTGGCTCCTGCGCTGCTGAAATCAGGGCGTCCCTTATTTCTATTTCTGAAAGGTGGCAACCCTAGTGCCCATGGGTTTTAAAAGCTGACTACTCCGTCCTTCCGATTGGACTCGCCTTGGATTTTTCTTCAATGATTTGGACTTGACTCAGACTTGAACACCTGACTTGAGTTTGGTGTGGAAACTACAACTGTAGTAGGTTGCCTAGGCTGCCGAGTGCTCCTGACATTACAGTAATATGATGGAATCATCTCCGACGCTTCTATGTTTGCCTTCTAGAGCCGTCTTCTGCCCTGCAGCCTGTTGTGTCTCGTTCCAATGAGATTGTGCTTCCTGCTGGGAAAGGCTGCGGGTTCTTTCAGAACCATACAGCAGCGTTCTGTGATCTAGAACCACATATCAGTGTTGTGTTCTGTGTTCTAGAAGCAGACAGTCATATTTCTGTGTTCTAGAACCACGTGTTGGTGTTGTTTTCTATGTTCTAGAAGCAGACAGTAGTGTTCTGCGTTCTAGAAACCAAACATCCGTGTCCTGTGATGTAGAAGCAGACAGCAGTGTTCTGTGTTCTGTGTTCTAGAAGCAGGCAGTAGTGACGTGGTTGGGTGAGTTTCAGCTGCAGTTCTACACCACCCACTTCCTCACCGCCGGATATGATCTAGACACCATTAGCTGCATGACCCCTGAGGTAAGGTCACGAACCCTGACCCCCTCACGCCCCACCCCTCGTCTGTCAGTGCTCTGCACAGAACAGCTCAGCTCCCCACTGATCTGATGATGTCATCATCACCTTCCTGTCTCCGTCACCTGACCCCTCCCCCCCACTACTCATAATCTGTCTGCTTCATTCACGTACCCGTATTCACACACTACCACGTACTCCACTGTGTGCTGTAAACACTGTGTCTGCTCTTCGTTGTGGTTTTGTGTAAGCATGTGTAAGCATGTGTGTGTAGGCACATTAATACGACATAGATCACCTAAGGGGCAGGAGACACTCATCATAGATAATATTCTTAAAGTCATGTCATATGCAGCATATTCATGTATGAATGTCAAATCGGCATCAAATTGTGTACATCTGAAGGAAAAACACCATTAGTGGTAGCGGCGAATTCCCCATCTGACTAAGTGTGCTGCATGTTTAAGGACCTGACGGCAATCGGGGTCATGAAGCCCGGACATCGAAAGAAGTTGACATCAGAGATCAGCAAACTGCCCTCCACAGACTGGCTGCCAGACCACAAGCCCGTAAGGCTCTCCTGTGGACTTTTCAAAATAAAACCAAGAGGGTGATATTGAGCTTTGACAGCTGCATGTATACAAGCCTTTCACCTGGTTAGGAAACTAGCTTTTCAGATTCACAGCTTTGTACGTCCCTGTTTGTATCCTAGGCCAACCTGGGAGACTGGTTGTCTCACCTGGGACTCAGTCAGTACTACCAGGTTCTTGTGCAGAATGGATATGAAAACATTGACTTTGTCTCGGACATCAGCCTTGAAGATCTTCAAGAGATTGGCATCACGAAGCTTGGTAAGGATTCAGGGATACTATACTGTCATACGGCTGCATCTTTAAGATGGGAAATAACAATAAAACAAGACTGAAAAATGTATCTCAATCTGAATAGAACACCGGGCCTACAAAAGAATTAAAATGTCAATGACATAAAAATAAAGTACCAGGAAGTACTTTATGGTACTGTATGTATCATGTTTGAAAATTACCAGAAATGTCAGTAAGCTCAAATTACTTAACTTATTATAACCTGATGGAAAATAAGTTTTCTTTTAACTTACAGACCTGGAAGGACCAACATGTCACATGAGCATTTTTCAAGGCGCACAAAAAAAAATTTTTTTGTCACGATGAAGGCAAAGTCAACAATTTACAAATAAAGCTGGGGTTTTATTCCCTCAAATCAATGTTATTTCAGGTTTTTTCAGTTTCTGAAGAGTAAAAAAGATTGATCCTGCAGGTCTGGATGGGTTCACCATCAGAGATTTCCAATGTTTTGGGAAATAGAAAATAAATTTTATGGTTATTTTAAAATTATTCGGGAAATAAACAGAGGTTGACAGAGTACTCGACCCCAGTACTTGATTAAGAGTACAAATACTACTGGTCAAAATTTACTCCGTTACAAGTAAAAGTAGCTCAGTCAAAATATTACTCGAGTACGAGTAGAAAAGTACTTGCTTTTAAAGGTACTTAAGTATCCAAAAGTAAATGCTTTTAAATTTACTTTAAGTAAAAGTAAGAGTAAGAGTAAGAGTAAATTTCTTATTTTCCACATCAGTAAATTACTATATTTTTTCTAAATTAATTTAAGTTATAAAGTTTAAGTTGTAAATGTCTGTGGTTTGTCTGTGCCCTCGTTTTTTACTCGGTCGAACTCAAACATTGAGTTAAGATACGGCCAAGGATTTTGTGAAAGTCCCTGCTCCGAGTCCGGCTCATTATCAGACTCAGACACTCAGCGGATTGTGTTTCTTCTCCTGATGCAGGCGTAGCCATTGTTGCGGCTCTGTCTTGACTTGTTGCGGCTCTGTCTTAACAAACGCAGGCTACTTTGGCGGTATCGTTTTGAGGAGGCTTGACGTATTTCCGCTTTACGTACATCCCAGTGGAGAGCGTGCACTGTGATAGGTCTCCTCCTTTGACAAAAACAGCTTGTGTCCAATAGGATAATAGGGAAGAAGAAAAAAGAGCAGACCTGAAAGTAATGAGTACTTTTCAGCCTTCCTAGAAATTTACTCGAGTAAAAGTAAAAATATTTGTCTTGGAAATGTATTCAAGTAAGAGTAATAAGTACCAAAGAAATCTAATACTCAAGTAAAGTACAAATCCTCTGGATATGTATTTAAGTACAGTACTCAAGTAAATTTACTCCGTTACTGTCACCCACTGGAAATAAATGCAGGGATTTTGCAGATGTTCTTTTACTATAGTTACTAAAGTCTAAATAGTTCCTCGTTCTCTTTCTACCGTGTAATATCTCTGTAATATGTGCTCCTTCTTCACAGGACATCAGAAGAAACTGATGCTGGGAGTAAAAAGACTGAAGGAACTAAAGACAAGAGAAAGCAGCTCCGAGGCTCCTCAAAGCCTCCCCTCACCTCCGTCCAGCCCCGGCGGCAGCAGGGAGGAGAAGAGGCAGAGGGACGGCGCTCCCAGCCCTCTGGCCAAACCTCGCCCAGGTCCCCTATATTACCAGACCCCACCCCACACCCCCACCCAGACCCCACCACAAACCCCTCCACACGGCCGCACGCACCAGGCCTCGCCCCGGGCCCGGCCCAGACCCTCCACCCAGATATCTTCAGTGCCAACGCTGCGGCTGCCCTGCGAGGAGGAAGAGCGGCAAAGGACTCACAGTCTCATTGGCTCTGAGTCAGACTCTAGATACGCCACCGTGTGCCGCAGCAGTTCCACACACACTCCCGCCCCTAATGATGTCACGGTCAACCGCAGCCATTCTTCTGTCACTCTCCGACCCCGTCGGAAAGGTCGGCCCCCAACGCCACCTAAGCGGTCCTGCTCTTCCATTACCGGGGGTGATGGGGAGGGAGAGGGACAGGTGGCCGGGCTGTTAGGGCTCCCTACTTATCGAGAGCGGAGAGCCAGCGACTGCGGGACGCTGGGAGCAGCTTTGAAATCTCAGGACTCCACGGGCCTGGAGAGATCAGAGGGCGCTTCTGGCAGCGTTCGCAGCCTTGCGGCTATGCTGGAAACATCTATCGTGCAGAGGAATCCTGGGAGCGGCACTACTTACCTACAGGTGAGTCTGTGTAAATGTCAGAGGTGTCAAGTAACGAAGTACAAATACTTTGTTACCTTACTTAAGTAGAAATTTTGGTTATCTATACTTCACTGGAGTTATTCTTTTTCAGACGACTTTTTACTTTTACTCCTTACATTTTCACGCAATTATCTGTACTTTTTACTCCTTACATTTTGAAAAACAGCCTTGTTACTCTATTTCATTTCGGCCTTTAAAAAAAAAACTATCCAGTTAAATTGCTCCATCCGGATAGAGTGAATTTGGTTGTGGTTGTGGCACAGATGTTCTTGTCCAGTTTTGTTCTTACATCCGTTCCCTCAGATTCCTGCAACTAAACTTGGATGTACATTCCAATAAAGGTTAGGATAAATGATAACTTGCCTCTGAAGTTTGACTTTTTGCACCATTACAATACTTATAGGCAACTAGTCATCATATCTTCTGCTCTCTGAAACACATGTTAATGCTCAATATTACACATATATGGTTCTTTAATATATTTGCATTATACTAAGATGCATTCATTTTCAAAGCCTTTTGTCCTTAATGGCTTTTTTCCCCTTACATTACTTTTACTTTTATACTTTAAGTAGTTTTGAAACCAGTACTTTTATACTTTTACTTGAGTAAAAACTTGAGTTGATACTTCAACTTCTACAGGAGTATTTTTAAACTCTAGTATCTATACTTCTACCTGAGTAATGAATGTGAATACTTTTGACACCTCTGGTAAATGTGAGAAGTGGATTTTAAATTTTCATACTTAAGCAAAAAAAAAACTTTGTAATGTCAGTGTGATCCCCAGGCTAGTCCACCGCAACTTCGTCGCCAGGCAGGTGCCGGAGGTCTCGGTGCAGAGGAGGATGATGTTCTGACTCGGCGCAGGACCATCAGTGGACTGGAAGGCCTACCTGGCGAACATACTGAACAGTTACCTCGACAACCGGTTCAGCAACGTCCAGAGCCCCGACCCCGCTCCATCGTGGTCACCTCCTCGTGCGAGAGCGCAGACGGCACAGCGACCCTCCGGAAGAAGCCGCGTCCTCCGGTGACAGACTCTGAAGCGCCCGCGCCCGCGTCCACCACTGTTGTTACCATGACAACCGGCTCAGAAACCATGCGGAGAAGACAACGCGCATCCGGGCAAGTGGAACGGGTCAACGAAAGCAATAATCTGTCCAATTCTACCAATAGTAGCCGGAAAGCCGATGGCGAGGCGCAGCAGAACAATGGCGTAGTGCTGAGGCGGAGGCCGGTGTCCGAGGTCTCCGAGAGGACAGAGGCCACCAGGGAAAGCTGTGAATGGATGGAGGCCAGGAAGTCTTTGAAACCACCAGTCTCACCCAAACCATCCACAGCCACTCTGAGGACGACGCAGGCTGACCCTCCTACCCCGACTCGCAGGGTCCCCATACCCGGGCCCGATAACACTGTGGAGAAGCCACAGAGCCCCGGTGAGACATACACACACACACTTTACTACACACATACACTTTACTGTTGTGTCACAAGTGTTTGCCTTTAGTAAGTTTTCCAGACATGTGACGGGAGAACTTCAATATCCACAGACCAGCCATTGGATGTACCATAAACAAAGCATTATTTCCACCGCTGCGCTTTTTGCTTCATGTTGTACTTCCCGTGTATTGTATCTAGACTACGCTGTTAAGTGTTTGCTATTGTGAGAACACATCTTACACAGAACATCCTGTTGTGCCACGCAGGAGTATTTCTCTCATTGTAGAGTTTTACCAGTATTAATGTCAATGTCAATGTCAATTTTATTTATAAAGCACATTTAAAAACGACCGAGGTCGACCAAAGTGCTGTACAGCATAGAAGAAAATAAAACAATACCAAAAGAAAAACACAGTACACAGTGTAGAAACAACAAAATCACTAACATACTAAAATTATCAATAAAATAGTAATAAAAAATAGATAATAGAAAATAGCCGACAAAGAACAGACACATAAAGTGCACAATCAGTTCACACAGATGTGGGGAACTAAGTTGTCACACACTAAAAGCCAAAGAAAATAAATACGTTTTCAAAGAAGACTTAAAAACCACTAGGGTCTGGGCAGATCTAACATTTAGTGGCAAACTATTCCACAGCTTAGGGCCGGCCACCGCAAAAGCTCGGTCACCTCTAGTTTTGAGCCTAGATTTGGGGACGTCTAAAAGTAACTGACTTGACGACCTCAGTGCTCTGGCTGGTGTGTGAGAGTGGAGAAGTTCAGTAAGATATTGGGGAGCCAAGCCATTCAGTGATTTAAAAACAAGCAGCAGAATCTTAAAATCAATCCTGTAGTGAACAGGAAGCCAGTGCATCAACATGCTGCATTCAGCTCTTCCAGATCACCAGTCTGCTGGTGGACTCTCACCGGTTTTAGGGAGTGGGATAACTCATCAGCGCTTCAGCCTCCAACAACATTTTTATTACATGTCAGAAAAGTAGCAAAGACACATTAATATTTAAGATTCTACTTTAAATTTCTATTTGTACAAACAGATATTTCATTGACTGTTTCCCTTGAATATGTTGAATTCAAAAATCCTTTGCTGCAGCGGAGGCATGATGTTATTAAATGCTTTAAAGAAACAATTTTAAATTACTTCAAATTACAGTTTTAAATTCAAATAAGCACATGCACAAAATAACATGATGGTAATATGTTATATTCTTGTTACTAAATGATGAATCGATTCATTTTATTATTTACCCTTCAGGGATTAATAAAGTATTTTTGAATTTGAATTTGACTGAATAAAGTAAATCAAAGGAAGATTAACAGCTAATGACAAAAATATTCAATTTTAGCAATTAACTGATATCCTATCATTTTTTAGCCACACCTATTTAACCAAAAGCAGAGATTGTTAAAGGAGCATGAGGCAGGATTGAGGCAGGATTTATGAAAAAAATTCGTATACGTTTTAAGTTTTCTAGTAATAATGTCAGATGAAGCGTTCCAAACCAAAAAGAATGAGCCCTCTAGTGTATCTCTCCGTTGCCTTGAACAGGCTGTGTGCTGCAAAATGCGCTGCAATTCCGGGCCGGAATTTCCCGCGCTGGGCTGCGGATGTGACGTCACATGACGCTGCATGTGCGTTCTCCCCGTTCTCCCGTGCCGGCTTCACTGTTGGCTGCAGTACCCCCGACGGCCGTCGTGGTGAAGGGTGGCGCTAGAGAGTCTCATTTCTTAAAGGAGCCCCATGCTACTTTAAGCCAAACATTAAAAATATACATTAAGATTGACGTGTATATCATTAAAGTATATGGTAGTATATTTGTGGCCAACCATAGCATGTAGTTGGCGTTAACGTGACAAGCACTTTTATCAAAACTAACTACCGCTCATGCGGATTGAAGATGCAGCTAGAAAATTAAAGTCTCCTCCACGTTCTTTCTTAACTCTGGGCTGTTTTGACATGCTGTATTTTCAGTTATTGTAGTTAATTTTAAACCCACTGTACGTTGCTTGGCAACTCTATACGGGACCGCTGGCAGACGCCAGTTAGCACCCTGAAAAAACATAAAGTAATTGGATGAAGTCAGACTTGGTGTATATGTCTCTTAGCAACTGTCTACTTGTGTAAAACAGAAGTGATGACACCACATGTCATATGGCCTGTACCGCTTCTGTTCTCTCAGATCCATTTTCACACCACATACCTTTCACACAAGAATATCTTAAACATCATGTATGTTGAGCGCAGCGATTTTTTTGTCTCATTTCTAAAGAGAGAGGCAGCTTTTATCAGGGAGAGAGAATCCCACTGGATTTGTAAAAGAAAATGAATAAATCCTAAATATTATAATTTGATACTAATGTGAACTACCCTCACAAAAACAAGCAGCAATCCTGGGCTGCGATAGGGAGGGGAGGAGGATCTGGCCGGAATAACGTAATGCTATACTGCCATTTCAAGGCAACCAGGCGCTTCTTCAGGTACGATAATGGAGAAGGCCGGCCCATAGCTAGTAGCCCTTCATGCTAAAATAGGAGCTGTGGCCTTCTTCATAGCTCACAGAGAACTCCCTGGGACTGTGGACAGGTCCGAGGTAGAAGAGATCTTGGGAACAAGAGAGGAGGAAAAGAGAAATAAAGAATCAGAATCAGAAGAATCAGAATCAGCTTTATTGGCCAAGTTTGAACATTGCCCGACAAGGAATTTGACTCTGGTTATTTCGCTCACTGTACCCAGATTTAAAAATAGCAAACAGTAAACAGCAAACAGCACTTATTAACATATATACAATTAAAAAACTGAAAGCTGCAGCAGTATAAGTAATGACGGCTGTAAATAACATATATACCATTTTTTTAGAAAGATAAAGGTGCAGCAGAATGAGGCAGACATGATTATTGTTGGAAGGTGTATTGTTACACCATGTGATAGTTATTATAATTACTGCTATTATTGTTATTGTTATTGAACGGTGATTGATTTCTCTGAGACTCTATTCATTGTGAGAGTTCATCAGAGCAACAGTTTGGGGGAAGAAACTGTCCTTGTGTCTGGAGGTTTTGGCTACAGGGCTCTGTAGCGCCGTCCAGAGGGGAGGAGTTCAAACAGACTGTCCTGGGTGTGAGGGGTCTGCAGAGATGATACCTGGTCCTGGACCGGTACAGGTCCTGGGTAGATGGGAGGTTAGAAAGAAAGCGAGAAAGGGGGGAGCCTGCTCTTCATAGCTAGGCCTAGGCTGCCATAAATCGACTGTGGCCCCTCCTCCGATTTAGGGTCCATGCCCAATGAGGTGCTATTCTTTATCACCGAAGGGCCGTAAATACGAAGCCTGCCGGGGCTTTGAGTCATTATGGAGGTTCCTTTGTTTCGAACCATCCGGTCTTTCCCTCTTCAACACAGGACTGTAGCCCAAAATAATTGACATATAGAGCCCGATTTACTAAGATCCTAAATAAAGAGTACTAAATTGCGTGTACTCTGAAAAAGTTTGCGCGTGCTGTTGTTGTGTGTTTTGCGGGTGATCAACTAAGATTGCGTGCGCAATTGATAACAGGTGCAAACCTCAGTATTCAAATGAGGTGTTGCGCGTCTTACGGTTTGCGGCGCAAACTTTGCGCCATGGAGAGTGGATGGAAAGCAGGATATAGTCGCAAGCGCAAAATGAAATTTGACGAGTTGGTTATAGAGATATTAGTGGAAGAGGCAAATTGTTGTATTCAGCACCCCTGCCGTGAAAAGCACCCCCTCGTATATTCAATGATAAGTAGACCAAGAAAAAAAACAACACACTGACACTTCAATATATTTATATATACACACTCACACAAACACATACTTGGGAGTTTATATTATATATATTTACAAATATTATGGGAGACAACACAGTAAGCAGGCTATTAATTAATGACATCAATAACCATTTACCCGATTTTTTTTTTTGCCCGAATCCATGAGCGCATAAACATGAATCATTAACACAAAACTGGACGCTAAACAGAACATGGACAACAGAACATGAACAGAACACGGAATTTGAATATAATTTTTGTCAGACGAGGGGGTGCTTTTCACGGCAGGGGTGCTGAATACGGCACAACAACGGGGTATGACTGCAGAACAAGTATAGGTGCACAATGAGAAACACTTTTTTCTCCATGAAAACACGTGATTTATTTATTATCACAAATAAAAAAATGAAGGTGCCTCCTGTGGCAACCTTTTGCTGAATAATACTCGATTTAACATTCAAATAAAATATTTCTCCTTTTGCATGTGGAGATTAGCACCTTCCTTTCGAACGTATTAAATACAGACGCAATCACAATCCCCGCAAAAACTTTCAGGCTTGGTAAATCTCATTGCGCGTGGTAAATGGACCAATTTGCATCTTTCCCTCCCAGTATTTAGCGATTTCTGGCGGGTACGCCCCATATTGATTATTCATCAGGGCAAAAGTACTAAATGGATTGCGTGTGCTATTTTGCGCATTTGAGAGACGCAGTCCTCTTTGCACGCTGTTAGTAGATCAGGTGGCACTTTGGTTTGCGGGTGCTGTCAAGTTTGCACACGTTTTTACACACGCAAACCTTTAGTAAATCAGGCCCATAGTGTCTTATTTTTCTGAAAAATGCTGTATGAGTTGATTTCTTGTACAGTAGAAAAAACGTACATTTTTCTCTGTGATTCTCTCCGACCAGAACTGAAGCGTGTTCCTCCTCCAGTATCCCCAAAACCACGTGGGCCCCCGACTGCACCTAAACCCGGCAAAGCAATAGTAGCTTCAGCTGCCATGAGCCCAAGCCCTGCTGCCACAAGCCCGGCTGCAGTCAGCCCCACCCCGGCCCACAAACCCTCCTCTCCACTATACGCTGCACCGCTTCCAGCTCCCGACACCCCCTCCGCCCCCTCCCTCTCTCCAGGACTCCCTGTAACTTCCCCCTCTCCAGCCCAGAGTCCCTCCACCCCGTCTCCACATCCTGTCAAACCTCCTCGCTCCTCCATCGCCGGTCTCTCCATTGACCTTCTTGGGATGCGGGATGCGGAGGAGGAAGAAGACAGGAGGAGAGAGAAGGAGCACAAGAGACAAACTGAGCTGGAGGAGGAGAGGAAGGTAGCAGAGGATGGGAACCTGAAGGATCTGGAGATGAAGCCTTTGAGGAGGGAAGGAGTGATAGAGAGTCAAGTAATAGAAGTGGAGCAGGAGGAGGAGGAGGTTCAGCAACGGTTGGAGGAGACTAGTGCCTCCCTCGCTGCAGCTCTGCAGGCTGTTGAGCATAAAATCAAAGAGGAGGACACGCAAAATGAGTGAGTATTCATGAAGTAAATATTGAGATTCTACCTCTCGTGTGTTTCTATCAAACAACAATCTCTAAGGACCAGATATTGGCATCCAAGTGGATTATGAAAGGACTGTAGATTCATATAATTTTTCCCCCCAAATATGGAACTGTAAATGAGAGAAGTAATTTGAAGTTGATGCATCCAGCGCCACGGAGGCTGTAAATTGATAGTCTAATATACATTTTTACATAGAATTTGTTCTGGCTTTCTGTTTCTGAAGAATCTCAATTGTTCCTGCAACAAGAATTGAACTCATCTGCAAAGCAAAATCAGATCAACGGGAAAGCCTTACTCAACAACACAATCAAATCTCACAAGAAACAGGAAATCAGTGATTTTGTCCTCATTTGCAATGACACAGGAGTCTTAATTTGCAATAGCTCTGACATTTGTGCCTCTGGCTATAATATCAGCAGTAGCTGAAGTACCGGTATTTCAGAAGCTCAAATATCGTTAAACCTGTTATCCTTAAAGTTGAATTCCTGTTCGATTTGCCTTGCTTAATATGCCGACTGCATGTGCATTTTACTTAATTGCAAAGACAACAGAGGGGCAAATTGCCGCTCCTCTGAACTTTATTGACCTGAATGACGTTCCACCTCATTGTTTAAGGCCTCTAGCCTTGCTGTTTTGGTGGACTTTTATCTGGGTTTATGCTGTGGATTGCTGTTTCAGTGAATAGTTTGCCATCCAGCCAGTGAACACAGCAAGTCTTTCACAGCACGAGTACTCCCTTACATACAGCATACAGGGAGGACCGCTGAGCCCATGTTCTGCCTTGTTTACACCTGAATGAGCCCCAGGGCTGAACACCAGGGCATATTTGTTTCGCCTTTGAAGTAACAGAGGTGAAAATAAATACATTAATGGGGGCAAAGACAAGCTCTGTGTCAAAAGCTTTGTCTGCAATCCAGAGCCAAGTGCTCAGAGTGACATTGCTTCATGCTTCTGGTGCCAAGTGCTGTCTGTCGGCATAATTGCTTGATCTTTATAAACAGCACAAGGATGGCAATTTGGTTTCTCTTTGGGTTGAGAGTACTACAGAATATCTGTGTTAAACAGCTGGTCGTACATTTTCCTCACATTTGTGTTTTCTGTCAAACACTGTCATTCTTACAGTGTTTGTGCTCAGCGTGTATTTTCACAGATTTGAGAAGCAATCAGTGTGTTGCCCTGTTAAATAGGATTTCATGGTAAAGGTTTCACTCAACTTTTCAGATAATTACTTCAAACCCTCCCACTCCTGCTGAGTTTGCTTGTTATGTTTCTCATGAATTGCTACTAGAAAATCCAGGCCCAGGGTCTAGCGTAGTTACCAGCATTGTCCTGGTGGAAAACAATTATGAAGACCAAAGTCAAAGGAAAGCATGTTTATAAATTCTCCTCCTGCATTTTCCGTGATTTGAAAATTTGGGTCATCATTAAAAAAAATCTCAATCAATCTAATATAGAGGCCAAATACATTTATTTATTTTATTTATTTTATTTAAAAGGGACAACGCACATTGATTGACATGAGTTCATCATGTAAATGTGCCAGATTTAGCCATACAGGCTAATTTACATCTGCAGTCCCTGGCAGGTTGATGGCATATGTAAAAACACACACTAAAACCTTAAAACACAGAGTACAAACAATTAGTAAAATCATGACACTCCGAATAATGACAGACAACATAAAAGAATTATAGCACACAAACACATTAGCTCACATAAAAGCACATGAACACAAACATATTTTTAATTCACATTGTTTTTTCCTGTGTTCCCCTCATTAGATGCTAATCTCCTCTTTTCTGACATTTTGCAGCTCTCTTTCCAGCAAAACAGCAACGGGGTCCATCCTGGACGACATAGGCAGCATGTTCGACGACTTGGCCGACCAGTTGGATGCAATGCTCGACTGATCTCTTAACAGCATCTCATTCCCAGCACGTCCTTTCTTTCTCCCCCCTCCATCATGTGTACGTGTTCAAATCGCAGCTGGAGCTTAAAGAGCGCGTGTACCAGTGTGCATCCATCCTGGGTGAGCGCTTTCCAAGTAGCCTTGTACAGCACTGAGGATGGAGTCCTCTTTGTCTGGTGCAGTAGCTGTAGCTCCTCCTACTGATGAGAGGAGGCCGCTCCCACACAACTTCTGACCTCTGCAGCCCAGCGTGTCACCGCCGCCCAACCTCAGACTGCTGTGTGGACCGAGAAGCACAACTATTTTGCGCGTCCTTTTATTTCTAAAAGACTCCGGCGAGGACAGACGTGACAGTGAAGTCTGACAGACAGACAAATAAGCATATTGCTTGCAAAACTAAGCACATTACTTGTCTGACAGGCAGATGGATAGCTAGATAGATAAATACTTGTGAAGTACCAGAAAAAAAAAAGTCAAAGCACACAGAAAAGCAGCCCACTTTTGAGTTGGTCTCATTCCTGCAAAGTTCAAAGGATGATATTTTTTGTTCTCTTTTTTTTGCCAGATAAATTGTAACCTCTATTTCTTCTGTATGGGTGGAGGATTGTGGTTAGCTGGGTTTCCTGATCTGTGTGTTGTTTCTGTTCATGTTGTTGTTGTTGCTATTATTGTTGGCATTGTTGTTGTTACGAGTGTGCGTAGTCCCTGCTGTTGCTCATGCCAATGTCCTCCCACTCATGCAGTGGTTATTCTAATGATCAGAAAAACAACATAAATGTGCATCCATAAATCTTGAGACATTTGCATTAAACAAACAAATACACACCTAAATGCACAATACAGTGGTTTAAATATTGATGCTGTTCTGCTTTGTTGATGTTCAGCTCCATGTATGGAGGTTTGCTTGGAAGTGATTCCGCACACGCAGTGCATGACAAATATTGACACACACACATTCACATGCAAAAAACACACAAGTACAAGCACAACCATGTGGTATATCTCTTTGTCCTGCTGCAGTGAACAGTGTTTTCAAAAGATACTCCTATATTTCAATGCTTTCTATAGTACATCCAATATACATACACACATAGTTTATTAATTCCTGGATATACGAGCTGTTAGAGCTCCCTCTAGTGTTGGATAGTGAAACTGCCTTTAACCTGCCCATAATCTTCTCCATTTTTATCTCCTCGTGTGTCTCTGCAAATATCTGTGCCTTTGTAGTGTTCTTCATATGTTCTTTTTTTCTTTTTCATGTTGTTTTCACCAAAACGTTTAATTATTTTGTGCTCTCTTACAAACCCTTGTGTATCTGTGATGTTAGCCTCTAAGTTAAGTTGTAAGTCCTTCATGAGCCCTAAATTCAGTCACTCTGTGTGAGACCTCTTGTAGCCTTTGCAGAGCCTTTTATGAGGTCATTACAATCCCGCCCCCACCCGCCTTGTAAACACTAATGAGTTGGCTCTGTCCTCCTCGAGTCCCATTTTCAATGGTTCCTTCATGTAAGCCGGACCGTCGATCAATCACCAGTTTTCATCCCAGTGAAGAGTCTACTTGTATTTTTATGCTCTTTAAAACAAAGATATATTTGAGAGACAGGCAGTTCTATGTGAATTATTATGCTAATGATGATGATGAAGAAGAAGAAGATGAAGAAGAATTAAACACTGAATTGAGGTTAGCTGATCAAGCCTGTACGCTTATGGTTGAGTTTTGGATGTGTTGTGATGGCTGTTGGGCCATGGTTGGGTTAAGGTTGTGTTTCTGCTGTGACAATGCATTCCTGTACAGATGTGATCAGAATAAATGTATACATTAAACCTTACACTGCTCTATAAATGTTTTATATATATCTTATCTGCAAAGTAATTTAATAATGATTAATTAAAGAACATTAAAATAAAGATTAAATTCCACCTGAACAAAAAATAAAGAGAGAAAAAAATACTCAAAGTACTCAAAAGCTTTGATTACTGAATGCATTCACTGCACCATTGTTTTGATGAGCTTGTGCAGTTTCACAACATGTATTTCAGTCCCAAGTTGCATTAATGACGGGAGAGTTGGATTTGATGGGATTTAGGTCTGAACTCTCTGGTGTGTGAAAATAGTGTCTGATGCTCCCAGAGCCACTCTTTTACAATTAAATCCTGACGAATCCTGACCTTGCTATCTTGGAAGAAAAAAAAACCTATTGATGGGTCTGGTCATTTAGCATATTCAAGTTGTTGACTAATTTCCAGATAATGTTCCATAACCTTGACCTGACCAACTGTAGCAACCCCATATCATAATACTGCCCCCACAGGCTTGGACACTCGGTGTGATGGGTGCAACACTTCATCCACAATTCTTCTTATCTTGACATGCCAATCACTCTGCAGCAAGTTAAATCTGGATTTATCAGATCACGTGGCCTTTTTTTTTGTACAAGTCAAATCTTTATGCTATCAACTAGCATTTTTTTAATCAGTCATACAGATTAGTGGTTTTCTTCTGATTACACAACTGTATACATAATTATATATTTTTATCCAATGTGGATGTATCATCAGGGAAAGAGAAAAAAATCAATTAGAATTGAATAACTGAAATATCTAAATGGGAAGCTCTAACCTTTTCCATTAGTTAAATTCAGGTGGTGACTATTTTGGACCAGGCAGTGTGTAAGTACCGGTACTGTGTTTGTGTGCATGAATCTGTTACTGAAATCTAAGACATGGTGGTGTAGAAGAGTCTTATAAACAATAGTTACACTTGTTTAGAGATCAAATATTATCTGGATCTTCTTTAAAAAAAAAATCATTGTTAAGATGCCTACACAGATGTCTATTATGTATTAAAAGAAATACACTGAGCAAAATAAACCATCAGCTCCATCTGCTGAACAATCCTAAGTATTTTCAGGGTGAGTCTTTATAGCAGATTTGCATATTATGCAGAGAGGACACAGTCAAATGAAAAAACAAGAGAAATGAGCAAAGGTTAGATGGAAAATGTGGCCATAAACGAAACAAGTCATGCATGTTATCCAAATTGCCTTCAAGTCATTCTGACTCAAAACAGCTTTACCTAATATAAATTAAATCAAATGTGATATGGTGGTTGTTAGTGTATACTGTAGCCTATATTATTGTTAGGTTTGTTTTTTTCAGCAAAAGGTTTTGAAGCAGCATCATTTGCTTTCAAACAGATATTTTAATAATCCAAGTCATATAAAGTGGTTCTGAAATGTTTTGTTCACTTTCTACGTAATATAATACTGCAAAAGTGTTTGAGAATAAATAAATCCAGTTAGTAGACCGTCGGCAACTACAATTCCCATGATGCTTCACGGCGGTCGTTTGAGGAAGCGAGGTTTCTGGGAAATGTTGTTCCTCGACGATAACCTAAACTCAATTGTATTGATCATTAAACAGGGCTCCGTCCTAAACAAAAAGAATACACAGGCAGTACTTTAGTAAGTTATTAGACAACCAACATGAAATAAAAACAGAAAATTCCCCTGAGACTTTTTGGACATTCAGTGTAACCAGTGAAGCGGGGCCTTGTTTATAAACATAACTTTACTCCACACACAGTCCCAATGTGGAATAATAGGTGTATATTAATCAAGAGAAAATCCTTCTTTTACGGAGAAAGATGGAGAAAGGTATCTGGTCCATTATGCATCTGTTGGATACTGGAGGTGATTTTTTTAACATATGATGCTTTCATTGCAAAATACAACCTTGTTTGTACAAATACACAATATAACACAGTAATTAAGGCAGTTCCACAAGCGATGATTCTCCAACTTAAAGGCATGATGACTTATTCTGTGGTTAGTCCACAAATGCCTTCTTTAGTTATAGATGGTTGTATTTTTTTTGATTAAAAATGCAATAATAAATTCTTGAACTAATTTTACTTTGGTGTGTTTCTCTTCACCTTTGAAGAGGAAACATATGTTTCAACATTATACTATTAGTTTTTTAATTAAGATGAGAACCAGTTACCTCTCCTTTCCACTTCCACCTAAGGCTAAAGAAGTTCATTTTAAAATAATGAATGAGGTTTATCCATGTAATGATTTTATTACATAAAAGGTTTAATTTAGATTTGAATATTTGTACTTTTTGTAACGCAGACATCGAAACCTTAGAGCATCTTTTTTCTCTTGTAGCCTAACTAGGACCTTTTGGGATGCTTTCCAATACTGGATAACCTATAATGATCAAACCATTCCTATTCTTACATTTGAAAGCATTACATTTGTTTACAAGTAGAGGACAAAAAAATAGACTTTGGAATCAATAATTTAATTATATTGGCTAAATGTTTTATTCATAAATTTCGCTTTTTGAAAATTGATCCAAGCTTTATTGCATATCTAAACGAAATAATTCAATACAAAAAATATTTAAAATCTTGCATGATTCAAAAAGCCCAGAATCTTCATAAGTATCTTTGTACCATGACTGATCACTTGCGTTTTTTATTTTTTATTTAATTTTTTTTATTTTATTTTATTGTTTATTCCTTTTCTTTCTTTTTCGCTCTGTATCTTCTTTGTTTTGTTTTACTTATTAGTAGCTCAGTGTTCTTTGATGCAAATGTTCTTCTGGAATGTATAATGTGCCTTGTTGTTTTTTGTAAAATCAATAAAGAGGTTGGGGGAAAAAAGAAAAGCCAGTGCAGCGGGCGGGGCTTGAGACGGAAACAGTTGATCCTCCTGCAGCCGCTGCAGTCTTTCCTTTTCCTGCTAACCAAGGAGAGAGAAGGAGCCTCGTCTCTTTGCTGGCCCTTAAAGTTTATTAAATGGCTCTTTGTGAAAATTTCAATCTCATCCTTTGTGCAACTACGAATGATGACGAAGATCCTTCACCAACCAGTGCTGATGAAACAAGTGAGTATAAATGTTAACACGAGGAAAACTGCAGTCACATGCTCCCGTGAGACCACGTGGCTGACGTGCAGGGACAGTTTTCTCAAAGTTTATCCGCTAAAGAAGCCATAACAATCGTGATTTAATAGACAACTATAGGTAATTTTTTTGTGTGTATGCATGTGTGTATATATTTATACAAATTTTGCTCTATTGGTTAACTTGCAATAAGTGTGCGGCATTAGAGATTGAAGTCAAGTTTGACCTTTTTTTTCTTTTCTTTTTTTTTTTTTTTTTTTTTACAGCCAAGGCAGGATTGCATGATGGTGTGAGACTGAAACATGGTGTGGCAGATTGAAGGCGTCAGACCTGAGTTCTTTGAACAAACCTGAGATAAGAGCTTCAGTGGAACAGCTGGTAAGTATTTTGTTATATTGGTATCAGAACTTGTCTCAGCCTGTGATGACAAACTAAAAACAAACTTTTCTGACACCTACTATGAGAGCTGAACTTCAGCTCCTGATTCTAACTTGATTCTGAGGCTACATTATTAACATACGCATACATTGATTGTTTTCCCCTGCCCTACTAATTTTCTTATGTAACTATTATTACAGGTAAGAATGAGACTGAAAACACAAGAGGTGTAAGGAAGAAGATCCGCCATGTCGGATGGTCCTGACCGGTTGAGTTTGAAAGCAGGTGGGTTTGAGTGTGTTGCAGCTTGAGACAATTTCAGCCAATGATGACAAACTAAAAACAAACTTTTCTGACACCTACTATGAGAGCTGAACTTCAGCTCCTGATTCTAACTTGATTCTGAGGCTACATTATTAACATATGCATACATTGATGACCTATTTTTTTCCCCTGCCCTACTAATTTTCTTATGTAACTATTATTACAGGTAAGAATGAGACTGAAAACACGAGTGGTGTAAGGATGAAGATCCGCCATGTCAGATGGTCCTGAGATGCAGTCTTGTTAACCGGTTGAGTTTGAAAGCAGGTGGGTTTGAGTCATGGTTTGAGTGTGTTGCAGCTTGAGACAATTTCAGCCAATGATGACAAACTAAAAACAAACTTTTCTGACACCTACTATGAGAGCTGAACTTCAGCTCCTGATTCTACCTTTTTTCTGAGGCTCCTTCAGTTGTTCTCTACCTACTTTTTTTTTTTTTTTGTTTCCCCATATGTAAATCAACCGATTCATTTCTGCTTGTAGATCTGTGACGTAACCGTGGCTATCGTGTTACGTGCATATGGTGACCGGGCTTCAGCGATGGTAAGTAAAGAG
This sequence comes from Cololabis saira, assembly GCF_033807715.1. Classification (NCBI taxonomy): domain Eukaryota; kingdom Metazoa; phylum Chordata; class Actinopteri; order Beloniformes; family Belonidae; genus Cololabis; species Cololabis saira. The sequence continues at coordinate 26,440,115 of NC_084587.1, forward strand.
AAGCCACTGTTGACACTCGCTTTTCTTCAGGGTTGTATATACTAAACTCTTGTCTCCTGCAGGTTCTCCGAACGTAAGGGGGAAAAAACCTGAAGAGGACTTTTTGGATACTTAAATACTTTTTTTTTTTTTTTTTTTTTTTTTTTTTTTTTTTTTTTTCCTCCCCCAATATAAAGTTTTGTCAAATTTGTCTCAATAAAATGATTTCTGTGCTGCCAGAGTGTCTGTGTGCATTTCTGTTAAACTAGTTATACACTTTTTGTAATTTATCCAAATCTACTTCATTTGAAAACACCTTAGACTTGATATCCACATATACAAAACCTAAATCTAATCCTTGTGGTGGTCATAACAAGTTGAAACCAGTTATAGAATAAAGGTCTAGTTTTATGGATCATAAAGTTAAGGACTTAACTGGTGAGGCTTGGCACTAAGTCTACAGTAGGAAACAAGACTTCACCTGATACAAAAACCTGTTCTGCGGTGGAACCCTGATTCCATCAGGATAGCTGCTTTTGAAACAATAGGGCTAGAAAAGTGGAAATGTTTTTGTGCAGTTTAGTCAATGATGGTTTTCTTTTTTTTTTTTTAATCTGTTTAAAACTGGAGCAACTACAAACACAAATATGCAAGTAGACCAAGTAAAATTTAACAGATGAAGGAAATAAGATAAGAGATAATAATCCTTTATTTTCTCCCTCAGTGGGGAAACCTATTTTGTTGGCAGCAGTACACGTAACACACACACATGCAGGGGAGGGGTAAAAAGACTAAAAAGTTAAAAATATATATAAAATATGTATGATTACAGAAATATGACCAGTATATACAGTAGATTGAAAGAAAAACTGCGAAAAAAAAGCAGGTAGAGTGTGTGAGGTAGGCTGGCTGATATTGCACATCTTATGTTATTGCACAAGTTATTGTCCGTTGGCTACTGAGAGCAGGCCTGGTTGTAAAGTCTGATGGCAGCGGGGAGGAAGGACCTGCGATGTCGCTGTGGTGCATCGTGGGTGAAGAAGCCAGTCACTGATGGAGATGTGAATGGGATGTAAAAGCAAAACCTCCAAAAAGAATAAAACTAGGCTACAGTGTACTACAGAAGTAGCTGTGCATTGTGAATGACTGGATAAAAGTGGTGTTGACAGGTGAATTGTATATTATGTGCAAGATTATTTAAAGATTGAAGTGTTCAAGGAAAAAAGGTATCTTAATTACTTTTCCCAGTTGTGTGGAACCAGGACTTTTTTTTCTTCCCCCAATTGAATAACTAATGCACACACGCATGTATTGGTAAAGGGTGGTATGTGATGTAAAAGACAAGGGGAGATGCCAACTTTGAATTCTACATTAAATCCATAGGTCGACACGGAAACTTTGGCCATTTTTCTCTTTCTGTTCGTTTTCGTTTATTTCAAACATCTATAAAAAAGATAAAATAAATACAGGTGGGCATTCCACCACATAAAGAAAAAAAACCAACATCAAAACATTTCAAGTTACATGTTCGAAAAGGAGTGGGAGGAAGTATAAATGTATTTAATCCCACCCCCTTTTCACAACTAAACATATGTATATATATTTTTTATACTATACTTTAACTATACAATTTGTATAAATATATATATATCATTTTTACAAAAATAACCTGTTTAATACAAGATGTAAGCTCTACCATAAATATAACTAGGATATAAATATAATATGTATATCTAAGTATATAAACATACAAAGACAACATGACAAAATAGCAGTACACACAGAGTTGGTAAATTGAAGGGTTTGAGGATTAAGTTACTTTATCCTAAAAGCAACCAGAGAGCAAGTGTACTGTAAACATGCTGATTATTTTGTGGAAACTGCAATTAAACTGATCTACAGAAGTAATTACAATAAAAACGTCCTTCAAAGCTGATCTGTCAGCTGCTATTGTTTAAAAAGATTTGAATCTGGTTTAAAATGAGTGACTTTTCCAACTAGTTCCAGGTGTAGTCTAAACAGACCCAGCAGGTGCCATGCCTGAAAGACAGCTCCCACCCGGCTCTGACCTGTTTGACCTGCTGCCTTCAGGAAGATGCTACAGAGTCATCAGGTCCAAAACTAACAGACTGAAAAACAGCTTTTTCCCCAAAGCCATAATCGCCCTGAACAAAATGTGAACGTCTTCATTACGGTTTTTTACCGTCCAATACTTTTTCCCGGCCTATCTGTGCAATATTCCACCACATGTGTAGTTATATGTTATTATCTGTAGATAGGATCTCGGGTCTTGATTTCACTATTCAAAATGCATCTCAACCTTTCTATATTTTTATATTATTTATATTTCTTATCTGTTTGCACTGTCTTGCACTGGAGAGGTGATGTTGCTTTTAATCTCACTGTACCCATGTATAATGACAATAAAAGTATTCTATTCTAGTCTATGTATGAACACGCTTAGATCTGTGTTTTACATAGCCACAATGTTCAAAAGTTGGCCTCATTGGATTAGAAATCCAACCCCCGGCTCGTTTCCCCTCATTTGCGTTATTTCCGTGCGGCGCCGAGCCGCGGCCAGCTCGGGGATTTGCATCCAGGTGCGTCTGGGCTCCAGCCCTCGTTTGACTGTCAAACCAGGAGCCGGTGTTCTGCCAATTTCTGCTACCTGCCGAGAAATGCTACTTTGTGGTTCTGCGCATGCGCACAGTCGATTTTCAAAGTTTGATTGCCACGCTATGGGATGTTGAGTATTTGATCCTTCAAAAAATAAATTACCCATGACATAAATCGCATTACACTTTGTGAACATTATACGATAAAGAGAAAAAAAAAACAATTCTATCGCTTTATTTGATATTCATTCAGTCATTGGCCTTTATTTAACCAGGCAGGTCATTAATAACACATTTATTTACAATGACGACCTGGCAAGAGACAAGGATCACTTGGTGGGAAATGAAGTGGGCTAGGGAGCAAAACACAGTAAAATTGTAGCTCTACAAAGCAGGGGCAGTCCCCGGGGGGGACAGGGGGGAAAAGTCCCCCCCATTAGTAAAGCTGTCCCCCCCTAGAATAATTTGAGACAGAATTAATAATTTTGGAACAATGCAGTAGTATTTAGTAGTGATGCACCAAAATGAAAATTTGTGTCCGAAACCGAAATCGAAAATAATAATAAACAGTAAAATCTAATTACACTTAAAACAAGAGTCATCACCAGAAAAATAACTTGTTATTTGACAATTTTCACCTGTTTCAAGTAAATTTTCACTTGAAATAATTAGAAAAATCGGCCAGTGGAACAAGATTTATCTTATAAGCAAAACAATCTTGTCCCACTGGCAGATTTTTCTACTTATTTTAAGTGAAAATCTACTTGAAACAAGTGAAAATTGTTGTTTTTTCCAGTGATGAGTCTTGTTTTAAGTGTAATGAGATTTTTTTTAACTAAAAATGAGACATTTAACTAGAAATAAGACAAATAATCTTGTTAAGATCGTGGGTTTTTGCAGTATATTATGTCAGATGTGCTGTATTATTGCCACCTTCCACCTAATACCATTGTTTTTGTATTACTCTAAGAAAGGTCTTCTGCCTGTTTGCGAGATAGGGTTGAAAATGTCAAGAAGCTGTATTAAAGGAAGGCTAAAACTTTTATTCCTTGTCCCCCCCTGGATTTATTCTCTAAAATTTTACTGTTTATTACGACGGAGTATTAGGGCCAAACTAAGACAAAAAAAAATGGAAATTACGAGAATAAAGTCATAATATAATGAGAATAAAGTCGTAAAATTACGAGAATAAAGTCGTAATGTTGTGAGAATAAAGTCGTAATAGAATAAAGTCATAATATTATGAGAATAAAGTCGTAATATTACGAGAATAAAGTCGTAAAATTACGAGAATAAAGTCGTAACATTACGAGAATAAAGTCGTAATGTTGCGAGAATAAAGTCGTAATAGAATAAAGTCGTAATATTATGATAATAAAGTCGTAATATTATGAGAATAAAGTCGTAATATTACGAGAATAAAGTCGTAAAATTCCGAGAATAAAGTCGTAAAATTCCGAGAATAAAGTCGAAAAATTCCGAGAATATAGTTGTGACATTACGAGAATAAAGTCGTAATGAATAAAGTGGTAATTTATGAGAATAAAGTCATAATATTATGAAAATAAAGTGGTAATTTATGAGAACTCTAACAGGAAGAGCAGTCTTCTCCCTGTGTTAAAATGAAGAATATTGAGCATCTTGTGAAGTTATATTTATATATTTATAATATATTACAACTTTATTCTCATAATTTTACGACTTTATTCTCATTACATTATGACTTTATTCTCGTAATTTCCTTTTTTTGTTTTTTTGTTTGGTCCTAATACTCCGTCGTAGTTTATTGTCCCCCCCAACTATGAAACGGGATTTTCGCCCCTGCTACAAAGGTAGAAAACCATTAGAGAGCATTTTTCGGCAGAGCAGCATAAATCGTCAGAACACCGGTCCTCCCTCCGCCCTGCGCATCCCGCATCAGGGGAGTGTCTCTGCCGACACGCCGCCTCCTCCCTCACTGCAGCCGGACTCCTCCGCCGGCCACACGCCTCCCGACCACTCTCCTCTCCTCTCCGCGGCCGTCGCCACCGTTCTGCCCGCTCTGCAGACCTCCATCCCCGGCCGCACGCAAACTCGACCAGCGCTCCCCCCCGGCGGGCCCGACGGTAAGAGCCGCAGTCTGCGTTTGCGCTGCTGTGTTTTTGTCCTTCTGCATCCATCGTTATCGCGACACATCAGCGCCCGTGGATGTTTTTTTTACGCTCCCAGGTTCACAACATCCTCACTTGAATTATTCTACATGGCAATGCTTGCGGGAAAGGATACTTAAATCTTAAGTAAATGAGAAAAAAAACTGACGAGTTCAGAAATGTTGCCAGATATCTAAGTGATGCTGCCACTGTTAAGGCTGGTTTATGCTTCCGCGTTACACCAACGCAGACCTACGGCGTAGGGTACGCGGCGACGCGTTACCTACGCCGTAGGTCCTGCGTCTATTTAACGCAGAAGCATAATTCAGGCTTTACATATCTCATCATTGAATGATGAAGGCCTCGCCGTGGACCAGTATACGCTCAGGGGATCCGGCAGGATGGATGCTGTTAGGAGACAAGCGGAGGCAGCCGACCTACTTAGATCCATTAAAAAAGATGAAGAGATGATGATGAGGAGGAGGGGGAGGATGAGGATGAGGAGGGAGCGCCCAGCTGGGAGTTCTGATCCGATCCATGGTCCTGAAATCCAGTACTCGAGTTGTAAAAAGAAATCAGGGGGGATGGTGGATTTTATCATATGGGGACAGATAATTTGTGCTGATTACAAATAATATAATATATTACCAATAATAGCAGTGACCAAAAACACCGGCAGAAATACTGCAGGAATGACAGCAGTTAAATGCAGCCTTCTGTAAGCTTTAAATATCCACTGGGCTTACATCAAAACACAACAATAAAAAACAGTTTTCTGAATTTATCAATATGACTCTGTCCTTCACAGGATAAGTAAAATGGATCACTGCAAAAACTCAAAATCTTAAGAATATTTGTCTTATTTCTAGTTAAAATGTGTCAGTAAAAAAATCTCATTACACTTAAAACAAGACTCATCACTGGAAAAAAACAACAATTTTCACCTAAAATAAGTAGAAAAATCTGCCAGTGGAACAACATTTTATTGCTTGTAAGGAGAAGATAAATCTTGTCCCATTGGCAGATTTTTCTACTTATTTCAAGTGAAAATTTACTTGAAACAGGTGAAAATGGTCAAATAAGTTATTTTTCTGGTGTTATTTTTCTGGTGATGACTCTAAATGTTGAAATAGCAGTAAAACCACCTTCATTGATGAAATGACATAAGGGATGGAAAGGAGGGATGGCAGTTTTACAGGGGGGATGATTTTGACCGTTTTTATTTCAGGGGGCATGCCATGCCCCCTCATCCCCCCTCATCCCCCCTCAACTCCAGTACTGCTGAAATCACTCCGGCCACTGCTGTTTCGCTTCGGGTGGTAGGGTGGGGTTGAATTTACAAATAGTAAAATAAGGAAAAGAAAACCTGTTTAATAACCGGAAATGAAAAAACATAGCGCATCTCTCCAGCTGGTGCCTTTACCCTCCTTTGTACTTTTACATCAAACAGTGTGAACGCAGTATAGTGCACACTGTAGGCTATACTTAGAAATGTGTGTGTGTCAATGATGTTATTTTAGGACCATACAGATCAGCTACTAGAATTCAGGTTTTAATCGGTACATTTGGTTTATGACGCTTACTACAATTGTACCTTTGATAACATGTAAAATCTCCTACGTGTTTAAAGGTCTTGCAAAAGCACATCCGTCTAATTGTTAAATACCAGGGGAAAAACTGGGAGAGGGATATTAGAAAACAACATATCTGGATGAAAGCATGTAGTGTATTTAGATCTCTGAAGACAAAAAAATCTTACAACTCAATTTCCCCCAAAGAATGGAGGCTGTGTAAAATATTAATAAAACCCAAATTAAATTATGTGCAATCTCATAAATCCATATTTTATAACCAATTTTATAACCAATAAAACATTGACAAATGTCTAAACTGAGACCTTTTGCCATTTCTCGGAAAATGTGACCTATTTTTGAATTTCATGGAATTATCATGGAAACAAATCTGAAAAAAGTTTCAGCAGGGCAACAAAAGGCCGGAGACATAATCGGCACAAACCAAAAACACATGGGGGAGCATTTGAAAAATAAGTTGAGCAGCAGTAAATCAGTGACATGACTGGGTAAAAGGAGCATTTCAGAGAGACGGCACCTCTCAGATGTAAAGATGGGCAAAGGTTCACCAATCTGTGGCAAGCTGCATCCAAAAATTGTTGGACAACATTAAAAAAAAATTAAAATTGTCAAGACTTTGAAGATCTCACCATCTGCAGTATATGATATCATCAACAGATTCAGGGAATCCAGAGGAATCTCTGTGCTCAAAGGACAAGGGCAAGGCTAAAGTTCAAAACTGGAAAGCTTGTGTTCTTCAGGCATTCAGTCAGCACTGCATTTAAAACAGGCATGGTTCTCTCCTGGAAATCATTGCACGGACTCAGGATAATTTCCAGAGATCGCTGTCTGTAAACACAATTCTCCCTACAAGCCTTAAATACAGCGTACAGCTCTATCATGCAAAGAAGGAGCCACATGTGAAAACTATCCAGAAATGTAACCATCTCCTTTGGGTCAAAGCTCATTTAAAATGGTCTGAGGGAAAATAGAAAATGATTCTGTGGTCAGATGAAATAAAATCTGAAATTCTTTTTGAAAGCAATGGACGGCATGACCTGTGGAGGACAGAGGAAATGAACCACCCAGCTTGTTACCAGAGCTCAGCTGAAAAGTACATAGTGGTTTTAGAGCAACATATGCTCTCATCCAGGAAACGTCTCGATCAGGGAAGGCCTTGCATATTTCAGCAGGAAATACGAAGCCCCATACCGCATCCATCACATCAGCATGGCGTCGCAGGAGAAGAGTTTCGGTGCTGTTCTGGCTAACCTGCAGTCCACACCTTTCTCAAGCAGAAAACATTTGGCGCATCATGAAACAAAAATCTGGTATCAAAGGACCAGGACTGGTTAGCAGCTAGAATCCTGCATCAGACAAGAATGGATAACATTCCTCCCCTAAAACTCCAGCAGCTGGTCTCCTCACTGCCCAGACATTTACAGACAGCTGTTAAGAGATGAGAGGATGATAAAATATCATCCACTCATCCAACTTTTTTGAGATGTGTTGCTGCCATCAAATTCAAAATTAGGTATAATTTTCCAGGAAATTCCAGGAAATTCCAATTTTTAGCATCTGATATGTTGTTTATGTTATATTAGGAATACAATGTGGATTCACGGGATTTGCAAATCATTACATTTTGTTTTTTATTTTAAACAGCTTTCCAACTTTTTTGGAACAGGAGATGTACACAACACAACAATGACACGTATGTTTGGGTAGCCTGACAGCGTGAAGTCAGTTTCCGAGTTTCAAGTTATAGTTTTAACTGTAATGCCCCCTGAAGCCCAAACCTCCCCTCCCCCGACCTGGGAATACAAAATGGCTGCTGTTTATAACTGTTGAATCTTATTTTATTCACGTTTAATCAGAGATGCACATACAAGATCATTGTTTACTTTTTATCAGTCTTGCTACACGGTTTATTTTTGCTAAATGCTGCTTACAGAATTGTTTTGAATAAGTATCGCTAACAATGGCTATAGTGAGATATTCTGGAAAAGGTAATTATCCTGCTTTGTATATATGCTAAACCTTGTAACAGACAAATAATTCATAGTCTCCTAACTGAATACACCCAATAAACACTAACAACTCTAAAAAAAAAAGAAGAAAAAGAAAGTTATCGACCCCTTGGAGCTGGTTGAACCCTCCTGTGGTGGCAATGACTTGACACAAGCTCTTCCCAGACCGTTCTACTTTTCTTCATTAGCCCACCAAACATTAAGACTACAAATCAGCAAAATTAGTTTTGGCAAGGTTCAGAGGCGAAGCAGTGTTTGCAGCAACTTCCGCCAATATGGTGGGCTAATAATACGCAGAGATGGTTGCGAGTTCCAGCGGCGTCTTCAAGGCCTAAGCCTTCAGCCGTCGCTGCTGGTTCCTCGAGGATTCTGCATTAATTGTGCCGCTGGGAGTCATCCTGACTGAGGGGAAGACGAGCCACGGTTCTGAACTGTCTCTAATTAAAAACACGTTTCTATTTGTTGGTCTTCTTTGGGGTGGACTTTTTACCCCCCTCCAGACTTACGTTAATCAACTAGACTTGATCGTACATCTTCAGAGATCTCCTCGTTGTGAGGAATGGTTCACATCAGTAGATCTGATGCGTCTGAGGAGCAGCAGTCTCATTTTAGCTCTAAATCACACATCTAAAGTAATTTGATCAATTTGTACTCCAGTTGAGAAATCTACCAGTATTGTTTGTTACTGTGACTTAGATGAAGATTGGATCATATTTCAAGCCAAATGGATGCAAATAAAAATAGTTAATTCCAAAAGGTTCAAATACTTTTCTTTGCCACTGTATGGGTGTATATGTTTGTTGTTTTTTGCCTTTTTTTAAAACATTTTTTATACTATGGATTTACTGTTTTGTAAAAAAAAAAGTGTCTTTACATTTTCCATTATGCTATTTTAATATATAATGGGAACCACAGGTACTTTGATGTCTGTAATTTTATCAAACTGGAGACTTTACCCACTTTGTCAGTGTCATATGATTCAAGGTGACGCTGTGAATGCCTTTTCTGTCTTATGAATAGTTTTGCTTGGTCAGCCTGGGGCAATAAAGTAGCTCCAAGGTGGTGTATAGTGTTGTAGCCTTTATTTTGGTTTTTCTTGGTCATGATTTAAAATCGAAACAAATTAACCTAATTCAACCAGAATGAAAGAGACCACTAGATATTTATTTTGAATGAAGACTTATCAATAACAACAATAATAAGAAGAACACAGGTTGCTTTAAAGTGTAATCACGCATAATCTTAACTCTTGTAGACATCCTTAAATGACGGGAGAAAACATGAACAAGATAATCAATGTACAGGTTGCTTCAGTTTTCTTTTTGGACCAGAAGAGAAACCTCAAGTAAAAATAGAGTGACGGTGCATGTTTGCAACAGAGCTTCCACATCCGTCAGCTCAAGTGTGTTGCTTCTCCTTTTGGTTTTGTGTGTGAACGGCAGCAGCATCATGGAAGAATTAGATGTCCCACAGATGAGGAGAGAAGTGGAAAGTCTTCAGTATCAACTGGCAATCAGCAGAGAGAAGTCCTCCATCACCGTTACCGAGTGAGTGCCCCTCTCTCTCTGTTAGGTAATGCGTTTTATCCATGCTGGTGACGGTGTTTGTCTTTTCTAGGCTGGTGAAGTGGATTGAGGGATGTGTTTGTGAAGATCCATTTCTGAATCCTGAGCTGATGCGAGCCAACCCCTGGGTGGAGAAGGGGAAGTGTGTGATCCTCTAATGGTCGCACACGCACTTACAAATCAATCACGGATGCATAAAACCTAGAGAATCATGCACTCCCACACAGCCTTGCTGCACTCCCACACACACGCACGCACACACGCACGCACTACTGCTATTATCATGTTTATAGCACTGAATAGCTTTCTAGAGGTTTGAGCAATGTTCAACAACACCTTTTTATTGGCTCTTTACACTGTCAATCAAAATAAAGACTGTTTTGAATTAACAGATGAATTATGGATTGATTTGAATGTGTTCATATAAAACAAACGTATATACAGGTGCTACAGAAGTTCTCTGATGTAGACGTTTCGTCTGACGGCGTTGGACATGCCCTCGTTGAAGCGGAACCACACGTCGCTGTTGCCCACCGCCGTGCCCATCGCAAGAATGCCGCATTTCTCACCTAGAAGAGAGAGAACAAACACGCCTTTTTGAATATTAGCTTTGTTGCATAGCTTCTCTAAAATGACTTTTAGAGATTAGGCAATCCCTAAAAAAAAAAAAAAAAAGCAAACAACTGGTTTAGAGTGCAAGTCACGTAATCCATGACTGCAACACAGCCGTGGCAGCTAAATGGAAATAAAGCCTTCTAGACAAATATTTAACAAACCCAGCTGCTGTGGCCAAACAAGACGAAAGTGTACATTCATTTATTGTTTGTGTTAAATAGGTATAATGTTTTCTCCATGTCAGCTAGTATTGACCATTTCCATTTTCTCTAAGCAGAAAGAAAAAAAACTAAGGAATAAGGAAATAATTAACTTATTCACTAAAATGTGATGGAAACAGCTCCTGTCACCTCTTGATGCTGCTTATTTTGATTATAACCCATTTAATACCTTTACAAAAAGTAAAGTCAAATCAATATTCACGTCTGAGAATTTCACACACGGGATTTTCAACAACCCAAAACGTTTTGAAGGGATATAATTCTTCATCAGTGAATGAATGAGCCCAGTTGTGGAGGCTGGAAGTGTTGAGGTCTCACGCTTTGAGTGGCCATCAATACATGTGGAAAGTACATTTGTGTGCTGATAATATTTGCACAAATCTGTTCCAAGTAGCTTCATTTACAAACAAGTGCAGCGTCGCTGGACTGTCACTTTTTTTGTCCATCTGATGGAAAACTTTGCAAAGGTTGACTCCAGTTTGCAGATCAATAACATTTACCGCTCTCTGCGTGTTTCACTCAGGTCTCCTGCAGCTCCTTGTTGGTTTCAACGTTTGCTGAATGAGTCTGTGGAGCCTGACCTTTTTACAAGCATCCTTTCAGCGATTCACACAGTTGTAGATGACTATTTTATTTTAACAAAATGACATGAAATGAATATGCACTATATAATATATATATATATATATATATATATATACACACACACATATACATACACACACTTGAACACCTCTGTGTTCAAGTGTATAATGTTTGATCCCCTTCGTGACTCCTTCGCCTGGAGCCAAGATTCCCCTTTGTAATTATCTTTAATTCACTTTAAAACTGAACAATAGCACCAACGTCATGTCGGAGAAAAACAACTGTATATAAACGTCATCAGAAGGACTCTGAATAAAACTACAGAGCGCAGGACTCTGAGGTTTGGAGTTGTGCCCATTTTAGTTAGTAGAAGCCCGCCGTTGTTCCTGCTTTGACCTACAAACACCCACAGCTCTGCATTTCCACCCCGATTACCCTGCTGATCAATTGTTCTCAGGAAACGTAGTGATTTTAATGCGTCCACTTTTAATTACAACGGCCACTCAGAGCTGAATCAAAGCCCTGGACCCCAGTTTTCCAAACCGGTGAAAAACCGGTAAACTGCACTTTATGCTCACTGAGGATATGATCAATCCCTAAATCAATACCTCGTCATCTATTATTGAATATAAGAGGTCTTTGAAAACAGTAATACGATCTCAAAAGTTATAAAGAAATGGAAACCCAGTTTGGAAACCATTTACCAGTAGGTTTTGTCCCTGGGGAAACAATCTTCACATTTCTGCCAGATATTGTCTACTTTTTGGTCACAACGGTGGCCTGATTCCTAATAGGCCAAACTAAAATGGCTACTCAATTTAAAGTCAGTTTAAGGGTGTACATTTTCTGTACAAGTCTTGGAAGAAGTTCTAGATCAGGCGGTGTTGGGTCTTAAGTATCATTTTAATAATATTGCGCTGGAAAATGCAGGCAGCAATGCGGATCCCCTTTGTGCCGAGTGCCACAAGAGCCCTGAACTAGAAACACTGCGTAACACACACCCATCTTCACCTCTAGTGAAATGAACCTGATGTGCTCCAAGGCACTTTTTACCTTTGCAGCCACCAGGGGTTTCTATGAACTTCATTTAGTCTCTGCAGTACCTGTGTCTGAGGAGGGCTGAGGTCTCTGAGGTCTGGGGGCAACGGCTCGCCCGAAGAAATCCAGCTCCGGCTGCAAGACACAAACACAGACACACAAGAGGGATGGAGTTAGTCAGTAAGTTAGAAAAACACTGTCCTCTCTGACAAGGTCAATATCTATGAACAATCACATGCACACACGCCACGAGCTCTCATTAGCCTACTTTCCCAGTTTCCCCATTAGGGACTGTGACTCAGTGGCTTCTCATTAGCCTCATTTCTGCCCCCTAGAGGCCCCGTCGCTCCACGACTGCACCGTCACACCACTGCAGTGAACTCACACACTTTTGGTCCAACATGCTGCTCAAGGCTTTTTTTGCCTTTAACCGTCCTATTAGTAGTAGTAGTAGTAGTGTTTATTTCGAATATGAATCATATATAGAAAGAAAATAAGACAATCGTCTTAACATGAGACATAACAAAGTACATATTCGAAAGGGAGTGAGAAGAAGTAAAACTTATAAACTCTCACCCCCTCTCCTTAAATATGACTAGCTAACACATGCGAACATAACATTATGCAAACATAATAAAAAAAAATAAAAATAATAAAAATAAAAAAACAAAAACAATCAAAACAAGACAATAAAAACATTGTAGCAACATAAGCTACTGACTAGTGTAAGAAAATAAGGATAAAAATAGATAAATAAAAAATAAACACTGTATCATTGCACCCAAGCATTTTGCTCATCCCTGTACCTCTGAAAAATAATATCTTTGTATTTTATTTTAAACGGTTTAATATTTGGACATTGCTTTAATTCCATTGAAAACTTGTTCCATAGCCTCACCCCGCTGACTGAAACACAAAAACCTTTCCTGTTTGTGCGTATTAATGTGACATTAAAATTACTTTTGCCCCTTAAACCATATCTTCCCTCATGAATACTAAATAACTTCTGTATATTTGTTGGTAACAGATCATTTTTTGCTTTGAACATTATTTGCGCTGTTTGGATATTACACACCATGAAGGTACTGCAGCTCCTACCTCCAAGTCAGTTGTCTTCTCTTATATTAAAAAAAACATGGATAAATTAAACATGTCTGCAGCATACGTTTGACGCTGCTCTACTGAAGAGTAACAGCGTGCTCTCCTCCACTAGATACTAATGCTTTCACATCGTGAGTTAATCACATTTGAGTAAGGCAAATAGGTAGCAGCTGTTATATTGCACTTTAGCTCCATCCTGGGTCACATGACTGGTTTGGTGAATTTATCCCACTTCATGATCAAACCTAATTCTGCTAATAAAAGTGACAACAGATTCAGTCAGTTCACATAAACGCCTCAAGGGGGCACAATGAGCTCACCCAGAATGAGTTATTGTGAAAATAAATGTAGCTTATAATATGGTTAAGGAAGAAAATAAAGCCCCAAGAGCAGAAATATTTGACTCTGTTGATTCCTACAGTCATCAGTGTCTTTTTAACGGAAAGGATTATTCCTAACGAGGAAAATGGACACAAATCTATCTGTTAGTGGTTTGAATGCACATGTCTGTTTTTGCAAAACTCTAGTCTACTTTTAACCAGACGAATAACAAATGTTGACACTCTGCAGCAAAAACCAGCACACATTTCCCCAAAACAACCAGGCTGAGTGTGAAAAACATCCGGGGCCAGTGAAACTAGGCTATCAGCTACCATACGACTAACTTAACTCTGTTTAACATGATAACATCTAAAAACCACAACATCTCAAAGTTAAACCTGATTGTGTCAGAACAGGGAGAGTTGATCTGCAGATAAACCAGCAACTTAAACATGAACCATGCAGAGTCAGCACAGGCGACGTGAATGCAAAATGATTTCACATCCTGCAAAAAATATATTTATTCACTGTGACAAATAAAAGATCGACTGAATCCTGTTGTCAACAAAGTATCTGAAAGCGAGATGACGTGATGACGAGTTCATCTCAACTATTTAATCAAGCTCTTGGTCTGGACGGGGTTTTATTGTAGTTATTCATATGAATTGACTGACAAGACATCCCAATAGTCTGGATGAGTGAATGAAAGCTGCTGCATGACATCGCAGTTAACCGGAAAAACGAGCCACAGTTAGGCTGCATTAAAGTCTGCAGTTGTAAGAGTTGGTGGGCAGGAGCAAGGGCAGCTCCACCGAATGATGCACAGATTGATCACAGAAAGTGAGGATTATAGCTTAAGATGGTTAAAGCTGGGAATACATCCAATGATGTTGCATCCAAGGGACTTGTTCAACAGCAGGCTACTCAGTTAGCGCAGAGCGTTTAAGGGCTCCATGACAAAACGCACTGGACTTGGAAACAGCCAGGAAATACCGTTACTCCTCCTGAATCTCTCGGTGGTGATGGGAGACGCTCAGCAGGACAAATCCAGTCAGGTATTATAGTTACATCATCATTATTGTGTGTTGTGCACTTTAGCTTTTCTTAACTTTTAAATCATTTTTATCTTTCTTTTGTTATTCTTTGTCTTTTGATCTCGTTTGTGTTTTTCTGTAGTTGACAGCCCTTGACTGCTACTCAAGTTATTTATACAGATTTTTCTTGACATTCACGTAGAACTAATTGAAATTCTCCCAAATGTATTCATATCATAAAACATGGACCAAGAGAGCTTCAGATGGATGAATATATGTGGTTCATCATCACAGTTCTTAATTCTTCTAAAATTAAAGAGTGACGAATGTACAAATGAGATTAGTTTTGAAATGTAAAAAAGACGTGTGTGTGTGTGTGTGTGTGTGTGTGTGTGCGTGTGTGCGTGTGTTTCCACAACTGTTTACTTCACTGAAAACAGACATTTGTCTGCTGAGAGTAAATATCAATAAAAACGAGTCCAGAGTGACATGCAGGTCTGATTGTGTTAAATGAAAGTAAATTCAAGATCAAACTTGTAAAAGTGACCTCTAGTGGTTGTTGTGACACTTTTCAGGATGCTGCAGTTGAGTTTAGACCTGCACCCAAACTGGTGCAGGTTGAACCACAGGGGCAACTATCAGGATTTAGGGTTAGTGACATCACATGACTGTTCTACGTCGCGCCGCGGTTTAACACAGGGTTAAACCTTAAACCTCAGCTAAGCTTGTGACAGTGCACACACAGAAAGAGAGAAAAAAAAAGAGCTTGATGCTGGGTTTGTGTGTCTCACCCTGGTCTCCACTGTGGTCTGTTTGACGATGTGCTCCAGCCTCTGCTGATGGTTCCTGGTTGGTTTAAGACCAGCACTCTTCTTCTCTTCCGCTTTCTGCACACACACAAATAAACAACAGTTAACAAAACAAAGCTTTACCACATGGAACAAACATCGGGTTGGGTTCAACACGATTGGACACCTCACCTTTGGAGGGTTTCGCTGCAGCATCATCTGCTCGGCTCTCCTCATCTTCTCCTGCTCCATCTCTCTGCTGATCGTCTGCTTGGCTTGGTAAGTCAGCTGGCGACGCGGGGGAAGGCCTGGAAACGTCGCCACCTCCTCGATACGTCTGCAGGCGCATCACAGGAAACAGGAACGTTTAGGCATTCAAATCCTAACGAACGTAAAGATTTTAGACACAGAGGGTGCTTTGATTTTATGTTTAGCACAATAAAACCTTAAAATCTGTCATTCCCTAAAACCTTAATCTTCTTAGGTCCGCAACACACAGACAGACACATGTCAGGATAGTCACATTCAAAGCTTGATGGATCAACAAAGAAATAAAAAAATAAAGACAGTAATATCCCTTTGTCATATCACTGTACTGAAATTAAAACTAAGAAAAGCTGAACATCCTTTGGTCATCCATGACATCGGCATCAGTAAGACCTGAAACCACAAATATGCCACAGATATCTGGATATTTTACTACAGGTTCATCTTATTCACAACCTTAAGTTCAATAAAGTCAAAAAATAGCACAGTTCATTCAAATAATCCTCCTGGGACTGTCAGCCTGCTCGTCTGTGACGTTGGATATTTATATCCGAGCTGTGCTCCCCCAGGTCTTCATCCGTGAGGCGTCAAAGCGTGGTGTTCTGGCGTGCGAGGGCGGGCAGGTACAAGAAGGTGTAGAGCAGCAGCAGCAGCAGCAGAGCTAACACTAATGGCAGACACCAGTCGTTCGTCACCAGCACTCTATCGCAGCGAGCCTGCAGGAAGGAGATCTGAGGGGCGGCGGGCTGCTCCGGCATGGCTGAAGTCACAGTCTCATTCTGATTATAACGGCTTCCGGTGCAAAAAGAAAGGTGAAAGTGTTTCTCCAACAGTCCTTGATATTCAAGATGTGTCCTGCTTTATAAAAATAGCCATTTTGGCCCATCAACAATCCAGCTTAACCATCCATCCTTTTTTTCTTTAGTTTTCCGCCCACCCTTACCCCACCGACGCAGCTTTGCTGCCTGCTCTCGTACCTCAGCAACATAACCATCAATCGCACACACATCTGATGTTAAGGGGATTACCCTCTAAGCCGTTATGGTTGTGTGGACAAGAGCTATGACCTTCAACCCCCCCCACAACCACACATCTGCTCTGGATGTTTCCGGCGATGCGATTGTGTGTACTCACGGCTCCAGCATGTACATGTACTGGCCCTCGGGTGTTCGGTCCTGCCTGTAGGACAGATTGTAGGCCAGCATGGTGTCGATCAGCTCGTGCATCTGCTCCTTCTCTCTGGTGCTGAACAGCTGGGGATTCACCTGGAGATAAAACAGCGGACCTCAGAACAAACTGCCACATTCGAAGATACAAGATGACTCCGTTTTGAACGGAGTTAAAAGAAAAGTTAAAAGAAAAGTCTAATTGTGTCCCTCAGTTCATTAATGGCACTCCATTGTCTTCCAGATCCTAATGTTGAGCTGCACCAGAAAGCTCTCTTACTCATTTTGCAAATAAGACGGACAACACGGAATCCCAAATCTAAAATTTCCATTCGACATTTCAATCTCCAAAGTGTCTTTTTTCCCCCCCCATCGAAGGCTTAGCAGAGCCAGAGCTGCACCGCTCATGTCATTTATGAATGATGACAATGTTTATAAAAAGGCTCTGGTTGTCGACATGTTGACCATTAAGCACCAAATTTCCTAGAAAAACCGAGCTTGTAAACGCAACTAACGACTCATCTGCTAACTATTGATCACAGCAGCCTTGGGCGTCTGTTTTTTTTCCTTCTGTTTTCTCTCAACATTTTGACATTTTATTTAACCCAGAAAACACTAATATGTAGATGCCATTAAAACCTCAAAGACCTTAAAGGCCTTCAACTCTCTCACAGCTCGTCTCTCTGCCAATAAATACTTAACAGATAAATCCAAATATGGTCAGAAATCGTTCTATTTATTAACTCTGCTTGTGCTAATTTTGGGAGTCTAATCAAACAATCCTGGAAGAACACCAGGTGCAATATCAAATATTCATTGTTATGCTGAAGTTAAATATAGTGTTTAAGCTTTTTTGTTGCTGTAATGGACAAAACTCAGATCTCAGTCAGGGCCCTAAAAGTTTCCATCTGGCTCAAACCGCTGCCGCTCGACCGATTACAGCATCTACGAGGCGTGATCACGTGGCCCTCGTGTGCAGCTCCTTTCACCGACTCCTGCTTGGATGCACCATTAAATCTAACACATCACTGCCTCCATTCAAAGCTTTACTGTAAATGTTCCTCAGACCACTTAAAGGAAATAAACTTAGATTCACCAGTTTCTTTCTAATCCTTTAAAGTCTTTTCTTTTCCAACTATTATTAAATGTTTTTCTTTTTTTTACATTATTATTTACTCAACTTCAGCTCTTCTGTAGATGTTTTTTGGCCTCATCATTTTACCTAGCTATTATTTTTGTGTAACATAACAAGGGAAAGGTTGATTTAATAAAGATTTAATATCATTATTTACTTATGTGGTCCAGACACATCCGATAAACACCCATACCAATCAGTTTCTAAGTTCCAGACTAAACAGCCAACGAGACCAGTGAGTGGTCCTTTAAAGTTTTTTTTCTACCAAAACAAACACTTTCAACTAATTTGCTTTTATGAGTCAGATGGACCTCCAGCTATTAAAAAAACAAAAAACAACCATTCATGAAAAACAGCAGAAAGAGAAAAATATCACTGCCATCGCTCAAATCCTTTCCCCTCGGATAGCATCCAAAGCACAAAATATTAAAGTTGATTAAAGAGTCAAACGATAAACTTCCCTTTTATGAACGTTAAAGCGTCAATTTTCCCAAAGCCACTGAAGGTAAGGTGATGGTGACTTTTGTGCAGTTTTACGTACGGGCCGCAGTTTCGGACAGATGATGTCGAGAAGCAGCGTGAGAAAGTCGAGGGTCAGGGTCATCTGGCTGATCCTCGTTCTGATGCATGCTGGGATGTCAGCCAACATGGTGGACAAAGCATTCCTGCTGCTGAGGAGACGAGAGGAAGCCTGGAGAGGAAACAGCCATGATTGAAGCGGTGATGTCTACATCTCTTTCTCCCCTTTTTAATACAATTACATATAACAAGCTTAAAAAATATATTTTAAATGTGGTTTCTACAAGACTTGTACCTCATGTTGGCTATGGGGAAAGGCGATGCGAGGCACATGTGTGTGAGCAAACAGGAAGTGAAAGGTGATGGAGAGGAAGGGCAGGTATCTCATGAGGGTGAAGTTCTGCCCGTGCAGGATCACTTGGTTCAGCCTGTCGGAGAACGACAGCCAGTCCAGAGCGTCGCACACGCCCTGCAGGTTGGGGTCCCTCACGCGCATCGACAAGTAATTGTCATACAGACCCTGAGGAGAATTGGTGCAACGTGTTTTATAAAACAGGAATTAGATGCAAATTTAGCATTGTATTTGTGCGCAGATTAAGAAAAAAAAAGTGGCAAAGTTGGGCTGTCTCGTCCATTACCTGAGACACCTTTTCATATTCTCCATTAGATGAAGCGAGATGTAGAATGTGCTGGAACCTTTGAGCTCCACTTCCTGAACCCGGTGCTTCCTCAAACCCCTCACCGATACGTTTCCTGAAAACACGAGTCAGTAAGTTTAGTCAACAACCAGTTCACGAGGACAGGTGGAGCAGCATGCAGCATGCAGCATGCAGCATGCAGCATGCAGCATGCAGCAGCATGATGCAGCAGCAGAGGTTGTATTTAACAACCCAACAAAAATTGTTGTGTTAGTCAGAGGCTGTACCGTTTTGTACGTGGCAACTGGAAGATCTCCTGCCACAGGTGGAAGAAGCCTTTGTTCTGGTCCTTCTGTCCGACGGAGAGGTGTTGCATGGTTTTGCTGTCCAGCTGCTTAACCCCTCGACCGTGAAGAAACTGCACAGGCAAGAACGAACGTGATGTGATTACAGCTCGTATGACTGACTTCTCATGCACCAGCGACTGCTCACGCTCAGGCCTGCCACACACCTGTAACGTGTTGATGCAGGAGCGTATGTCGTTGTCCGTCTTCTCACACAGAGTCACCAGAGCTGCTGTGTCGG